>NC_056725.1:501554760-501814760 GCF_019279795.1 Protopterus annectens | reverse complement strand
ATTCTGTAAATGCGTAATGCTGTAGTGTGATAAGGTACTTAGGTGTATGTTCACCTCCCGGCCCTGCCAAGTGTGTGTGTGTGTGTGTTTCCAGCTGCCTGGGGTCACAGTAATGCTTTGAGATGCCTCACAACACATACATTCCCTATCGGCGTCTTTGCCTTTGCGGATGATGTCACCCACCTAGAAGTATGCCTCTGGGAGTGTTGTGCTCAGTAATCTCAGTAGCGCGTTTTGTAAATGTGTCATGCTGTAGTGTGATAGGGTAGTTAGGTGTAAGCTCGATTCCCAAGCCTGCCAGATGTGTGTGTGTCTGTGTGCATGCTCCCATCTGCCTGGGGACTTAGGTTATGCTTTTAGATGCTTTGCAACACAGATGTATCTTGCTGACGTCTTTGTCTTTGCGGATGTTGACACTCACCTAGTAGAATGCCTGTGTGTCTGCTGTGTTTAGTAATCTCAGTAGCGTGTTCTGTAAATGCGTCATGCTGTAGTGTGATAGGGTAGTCATGTGTAGGTTCGATTACCAGCCCTGCCACATGTGTGTGTGTATGTCTGTATCTCTCTCTATATATATATATATATATATATATATTCATATATAATCTATTTTCTGCCCATAACTCTGCTCTTGCATGGACAGCTGACTGTTTCATGTATCGCATATTTGCATAGCTTTCACATACCAATGGGGTATGTTGCAAATCCCAACATTGTCCATGCAACGTCCGTGTTACAGGTGGTGGTACACTCCCTTACAGGCGTTTGCTGTATATCTTGGCAGACATCTATCCTTGCTGTACTCTCACTGTACTTGTACACGCCGGAGGCTTCATGTATCATGGCCTAGTTTTGATGTGTGTATGTCTATTTGTGCTGTGTGCATGGCTGTGGGTATGTCCCACTATCATCATTTGTAAAGGTGACAGCCCTATAGGTTCTTCATGTAGACTGCTGTGTCATTTGACATGTCAGCACATACCTGCGGACAGTACTGCACGTCCTACTGCAGCACATTTCATACCTTCTGCATTATCTTGCAGTCGATATTGCTGTTTCTTCACACGTGTATCTGTTTCTGTTCATACCACTCCACCTCCTAGAGCAAATTTCTGGACAAGGCCTTATCTGATAGTGGGACACATAGGGGCAGTATTGACATGTTGCTCTTACAAACGTAGATAGTTGACACAATAATAGGTTTTGCATTAGTATGGCTTTTCTGTCGGATTTGGTGTTTTAATCACGTTTGTCATTATTTCATGTCTTCAGTTATCATGACAGTGCCAGAATGTTACTGTTGTTACGTGGAACACACCAAACATATGAGGCAGAGCTCTGCACATTCTGCGTAAATCTGTACAGTTGCGGTGTATGTGTCTGATACAAAATATCAAATTTCTGACACCAATACACACACTGTATGGCGGCATCACAGGCCACATGCCATTGCATTTATATTGCAGGACACACCCACCCAGACAGTTGTATTCCTCACACAGGCCAACAGCTGCTTATCCACACTAATTGGTCTATCATGTACCATATGTGTGCACCGGTATTTGCGCTTTCCGTCAGTGGCAGAGCTCACGTACTTGTATGGGGGACTGGACATTGTTATGGTGACACTGCATGACACCCTGAGGGACACATTACTTTTGTGTCTATTAACCTTCCACATTGACATTCACAGGGCATACATTGTCATTCACATTTGTCGGAGTACATGCATATGACTTGTACATGTTTTGTCATTTGTCCTGATGTCTTTCTTCTCACCTGTCCACCTAGTATCACTAGTTCTGTACATGTATTTTGGACAGGTTACCTTCATACCCCTAACCTGCAGACATTATGGGTAAACGCCCTGATGTTTGACCTTTGCCCTTGTTACATTTGTCATAGTGATGTGCCTTTCTGGTAAATTGCTGGCAAGGCATTACGAACTGTGCAGTAGATAATAGTGACTGACATTTCCATTACATGATTAGTAACACTCATAACATCCATATTCATGGCTACGCCAGTATTCTCACAACGTTCTGACTTTGTCTGGGGTATATCTAATATAGTCCTTATTTGTATTTCATGTACTATGCCTTAGTGCAGCTGTGTTATTCTGACAGTTTGCCAGTTATGGGTACCATCTTGGTCGTACGCATGTCCATCCATGACAATCGCCTACATGACTCTGATATAGGGCCCTACATATTGCCAAAATGGTTTCTGCAATATCCAGTGGATGGTTTGCCCCATTATTGAGAATATAGGCGTGTGCTATACCCACATCACTCCCACGGGGCGGGCTTACGAAATCTCTGCCAAACAACACCTAGGCCCATTTCTGCATACCCATGATTCCCATACCTGACAACCCTCTACAGTACCCATTACACATGTTTAATGTGTGCGGTACTGAAGTGTGGAGACACTTATATGCACTCCCCACTCTCTGGATATCAGTTTGTACATCATACATTCTATCGACACATGTGTCATCACCCTTGCACCTGATACTGTTGCATGTACAGCTATTTCGTATTTGCTGAGGTCACTTATTTTGCGTCAATGTCAGTTGACACTACGTAAGGATCAATTTTTGGAGTCCTGTAATGGACACCTATCTGCATGTTTAAAGTGCAGAACTTGCTGGACTGTCACTTTCTGGCCAATGGTTTGGAATGCAGCGGTTTATTCACCTTTCGTGCATGTCTGTTTGTCTACCCATATTAGCTATAACGTGGCCTATTTATGTACATATGTCATATCTACGGGACATAAGTCTGTTGTGTATACATATATACATGTACAATCCTCATTTCATAACTTGCTTTGGTTTACATCTGTGGATTATGTGTATACACATATATCTATATCCATACCATACCAGTCCACTATACAGATTGTCGCAGAGTGTACAGCTGATTGCCCCTTTATCTTCGGTGTGTTTTACATAAACCTGTGTCTATCTGGCAATGTAGTGGCATTTCATTTGAGACTTACGGTGAGGAATTCTGGCAAGCAGTTCAGGTTACGACTGCATACCCTTCAGAGAATCCATGCTACTGACACACCCGTTATTCTATCCACTTTCTATGTTTGTTCTGGCACATATCTGGGGTCTGTCCCTATTTGTACCGGTAGTTTGCATGGCTTTGTCCGGTTTCATACTTTACGAGGTTAACAGGTCTGAGCCATGTATAACTAACATGGGGGCAACTGCATTAATTTACTATGCTGTGAGCAGATCACACACGCACAGGCGCACTTGCATTTCCTTATTGTGGGTTACGTGCAGGCGCGCATGCATATCCTTATTGTGGGTTACATAAGTTTACCAAGTCTTTGTGCTTACGTGGGCTTTATTACTTGTGGCAGTACTAGTAATTATCTGTAATCCGGTTAACGGATGTATGCAAAACACACGTTCACCTTTACATATTTAACTGTCTGTACAGCACAGACGCATTCATTACACTTTCACATTATATGTGCTGTAGTCGTAGTTCAACCGGGACTGCATTCACGTTGGCCGGATGCTGTAACCACTATATGTTTGGTGTTCTGACTCATTTATATGCATACCCATAGTACATAACTACATTAACATATGCCTCACCGCTTCACTTACGTCACAGGCATCCATTCTCCTGCTGGGAAAAATGCGGTACTACATGTTACACATTCCTTATTCCCTACTGCTCTGGAGCCAAGCTGCATATTTAATCACTGCAGGGATATTCAGAACCCAAAGGCTTATAGTCCTGATACATACAGATCTTTAATTGTCAGGGTGTTCATGTGGTGATCTGGGTTTAGGCTTGTCCGCCTGGTGAACGGAACTGCCCTGACTATGTCCAAATGTCAGACAAAGCACATGGACAGGGTTTGTCCATTTTAAACATTTAATCTGTGTTTACAGACACAGGTGTTTGGGCACCTGTCAGCAGCTTATGATGTTGGCAATACATAATATGGGTGGGGGTGGTTACAATACATAATCCACGGTGAGTGGTGTTCCCATTCACATTTGACTATTTCCTGTATTCATTCTTACGAGGGTTATTATTTTGCACATGACTTAACTATGAATTAACTACGGGTATGCAGTAGTACAGTCAACATATGTGACGGTTTGTTGCAGTATAAATGTACGGACCTCTGTAATACTGGGGACTATCCCACATCCTTCACAACATTTCCTGCTTATGTACATACTATTATTCAGTGAACTTTCGAAGCTTGTGAGAGCAGTAATTACATCTGTCCCTATTTGTCCACCCATCCTTTTAGGCTTTGTCCAGGTTTTGTTGCTGTAATAGGTTGAGAGGTGGTGCCGGTATGTGACTGAGTTGAATATATACTGTCGATAATTCAGTGGGGAATAGGGTTACCACTTGTTCCTCTTTGCGAGGGGAGGTCCCACTTTGGATAGTTGTGTCCTGCGACGACACCTAAGACATGGCAAATGTCCTGTGATTTTAAGACAAAAATATATTTCTTATTTTCTTTACTAGTTGCATGATACAGGTATTTTCTATCTGGTACACATAACTATTATTTGGGATAGCATAAGCTATTCAAATGCTATGGAATAAGCTTTTATCTTGGCATACACATGTAATTCTGTCCTTTGCACTGGCCGGGGGTATGTTTTATCCTGCAAATTCTCACATTTCTACAAGGGATGTCCCACCTTGGTCATCTGAACAGGTGGCAACCGTAGTGGGGTGACCTGCATGGTGGACAGCTGTTCCATCCTGCGTAGTATGATTTGCATGTTTGTGTAGAAACTGAATAGTGCCGTGACTACACATACATGTTTTGTCCAGATGTGTACAGTAATGGACACCGTGGCATGTAAACAACTCTGAGGTTTCAACAGGTTTCCTTATCCCACGTGGGATGTACACACATTTTGCTGAAACATTAACGCGCGGGCATTTGGATTTACGTACCTGTGATGGGATGTTTACAAACGTGGGATACATATTTGCAATCCTGACACTGCCTAGGACGATACTTCCTACTACATATGGGGAATACTCGCTATGTGTAGGTGTACGGATGCGCAAGGCTGGTAGCTGGATTTGGTGGACATTCGGACATGGGTGTGGGTTATGTGCTATACAGGGGTTGGGTTCTGCTTTTGGATATCCCGGTTCCGCTTATGGCATCCTATGTGTATGTGACAGTTACGTTCCTGTTCATGTGTATAGCACATTTTAATATACATATGTTTGTGTGTGTTTGGTATACAATTTGGACTGTCAGGTTTCTTTATGGTTGTTATATAGCCACAACTTCCCAGCTGTGTACTATCACTACCACTGTGGGACTGCTGGTGACCATGCCCATGGGGCTAGACGTGTGCATTGTCGGCGTGCTGACATGATGCGCTTCACTTCCACTGGGTATAACTACTGACAGTGCAGTACATTACGGACACACGATTTTTAATATCATTTGTTCCATGGATGGAAACTCATATTGTGTTGCATGCATTTCTGTTTGGTTCTCCATTTTGTGTGGCCGGGAACTGTCTTGCATGCTTTGCATACGTTTCATTATCCACGGACACTGATAGGTGCGATTACTATTGCAGGCAGGCTATAATATTCAGCAGTTTAGGTTGCTCATCGCCAGCCGACATTGACACGCCTCCGTGCGCAGCTTAGTAACACCCCATGCACTCGCGCACGTGTCCTATGCACGTGGATGTGGTAGCGGCGCACCTTCATTAATATGCATATGGCGCTACTACACCATTTATACGCCGCACAGCCGGCGCAAGCCTTACACCGGCCTTGCGCCGAGCTTCATGAATCCCAGGGATAATTTATTTAGATATAAAATCTCTTTTCTTTCAAGAAACACTTAATATTTATCATGTCATTAAGCCCAGGATATTTATCCACCCCCATTTTTAATTGCCACAATGTTTCTTTTTGTTCTAAATATTTTTTTAAATTCTCCACCTCTAAAATCAGCCAACCCTTGCTCTAATGTAGAAAAAAATGAACTTTTTATATTTCATACATTCAGTGGTATGTTTAAAAAGTGCATTCTTCACATCTTTCTTTGTTATACTGTATGTGTTCCTTAATTCTATCTTGTAGTGCTCTCATGGTCATACCAATAATAGGTACTACTACCAGAACATACACTTATATAAATTACCCCTTTTGTTTTGCAACAAATCTACCGGGTACTCTCAAGTTGTAGGATAAACAATCAAGAGATATGTAAGGTCCCTCTAGGATGTAACGACAAACATTAGACCATCCACATTTAAATATTCCTTTGCTCTTCTCAGTTAGAGAGGTTGAAGGTATAATTTTAGTACTGTCATTTCGCAATAAAGATTTCATATTAACTCTGTTTCTATACACAAAACATGGTACCTTTCCTATTATCTTAAACAATTCTTTGTTTATTTCCATTATTTTCTACTTGTTTTGTATAATATATAATAAAGCATATAGCCTGACTGTCTACTGTCATATCCAAATTACAGAACATACTTCTCCCACTTTTCCATTCTGTTTAAATTGAATCTTTCCTTTGCTAACAAAAAAGTTTTTTTAATATAGGAGGGAGCATGTTATCTCTCTTAGATAAAATTTCATTTTCTATATCTGATAAAAATTCATTTTTATATCCTCTGGTTAAAAATAAATTACAAATAAACAACATTTGGTCTCTCGGTTTGTTATCATCACTAGTCATCCTACTAGCCCTAATGTATTAACCTCTCAGTTGTAAAACAAAAGGGGTAATTTATATAAGTGTATGTTCTGGTTGTAGTGCCTATTATATTGATATGACCACAAGAGCACTATAAGATAGAATTAAAGAACACCTGTATAGTATTACAAAGAAATATGTGAAGAATGCACTGTTTAAACATACCACTGAATGTATGAAATATAAAAAGTTCCTTTTTTTATATTAGAGGTGGAGAATTTAAAAAATATTTAGAGCAAAAAAGAAACATAATGGCAATTAAAATTGGGAGTGGATAAATATCCCGGGCTTAATGACATGATAAATATTGTGCTTCTTGAAAGAAAGGAGATTATTTATATCTAAATAAATTATATATTGTTATATAATGGTTAGTAGTTAAACAGTTAATTGTTTTAGCTGATTAATTTATTGGTGTTAATTAACTGACTATTCTGATTGGATATTTGTTGTATCTAATGGGTCAAGTTTTTCAGTATTTTATTGTGATGAAGTCTGAGGAGATTAAAGTGGAGATCAAAGTATTTTGTATACTAATTCCTGTGTCCACCTTTTTCTGGTTGGTGCATGAGTGGCTTTCATTGTGTGTTCCTTATATTTTCACAATATGTCAGAACAAACTTCAACATATGAACCTGACAATTTAAAATTCTGAAAATCAAAGGGTCAGTAGTATGCACCTTTTCACATACCTAAAAATAATTCTCCCATGCTTATTAGAAATAGTAGGATTGGAATTAACTAAGTGCTTAGCAATAATAATGTCAACTGAGGCTATAGCTGCTGGGTCAGATTTGGGAATAGTGTATAAAATTTAAAAGACTGAACAACTTTATAGATCTTCTCTCTGCCTTTTTAGGGACATCTGGCTAATTATTAGGAAAACTGCAGGCTGTAAGACACACATCCTCTAAAGCCGACAGGACAGGAGGAATGGGTGTAGGTTCTGGAAAATCTTTCTGTAAAAACTCATAGTATTTTTTGAGGGACTGAGAAAACTCAGTGTTTTCACACTGAAAAGAGTGGGACATTCTAGCAATATTCTTAAAGAAAGTGAAATCTCCACAGGTAGCATCAGAAACTGAGATCTCCTGAGTCTGAATCAGAAATCTGAGGATAAAACCTTGAATCAATTCCTGTAGCTTCCTGTTCAGATCCAGAATCTTGAATCTCTTCAGGAAAAAAGGCATTTGTTATTTTTTACTACTACTCTACAAGAAGTATCAATAGCCTGAATTAACCCTGAGCCAGTCCCAATAAACTAAAGAATTTTGAGGAAGAGATTCATGCTTGGTTTTCTGTTTCATTTTAACAGGAAAAATAGTGTACCAAGCAGGTTACTAATGGAAGCCACTGCTTCCTCAAGGATGGGCACAGCATTCTGATACAACAGGGAAAACTTCCCTGTTCCCTCTCTCTCTCTCTCTCTCTCTCTCAGGACTGACAATAGTGGCTCTCCTTTGCCCACTGAAGGGACCCCAACAGGTGCAGAGGAAGTGGCTAACCCCCGGTCCATAGTGGCTGTAGGTGCTAAACCAGAGGGATCCTGAGTAAAAGCTAAATGATATGAGGCACAACAAATGGCCACAGCAGAATCACCTACCTGTTGCTGAGGTACATTGCTAGACTGCTGTGGTGGCAAAGGCTGTTTGCTTAACTTTTTCTTCTTGTGGCTGGAAGAAGGACCGACTGTGAGACCAATAATCTGATTCATGGTCAAGATGAAAATGATGCTTCTGTCCCAGGGAAGCCATCAGCAAATACCAATAAAACTACTAGTCTACAAAAGTTACTTTTTTGACAGAAAAACACAATAAAAAGCTCTTTAAGACACTATGGCAATCCCACAACAGAAAAATAAACAGAATTTGTCCATAGCAAATGTGTTATCAGTTAATTTACACTATTTTAAACTGACAGGAAAACAACAACTGCTCCATTTAAAAGTATATTACAATCTCAAGACAGTCCATTAAACTACAACACTATTAGCTTTAAAATATCTTTCCTGAAGAGGAAAGTAATAAAATATCAGTAAATATAAGAAAATGGAAGTTTTATTTCCCTCAAAGGGAACTTATTTGCAAAGCAAAAGAAAGCACAAGCTGACTGTCAACTCTCAAAAAGCATCAGAGGAGTGCATTCTTTGGTGTCAGGAAAGCTCTGTAGGGCTTTGCATCCAAATTTGTCTTTTAGTCAGTTCAGCTGGAGCTGCTTGACAATTTGGGAGCATGGAAGGTACCAGTCAAGAACAAAAAGAAATAAACGTCCACAAAAGGTAGTACGGTTCAGTACCAATGAAGGCTGTCTTCCAAATCATAAAACCAAAGGCTTGTTCCACAAATTCAGCTCACAATTCCACAGATTTTATACTGTTTATTAAATGAGTAGACAGAACTAGATTTAGTGCTTTCATCTCCACACTGGAGACCTCATCAGAATCAATTGAAAGCACCTCTCCCATTCCTTATATACATCCATTTTGAAAATAATTAAACAATTAAACAATTAAATAGTAATTCCATAGATAGTTACATATTAAAAGGAATTCCATAAATAGTTACATATTAAAAAACAGTTGGAGTCAGATAGTATCAATACTTTATACAATATATATATATATATATATATATATATATATATATATATAATAAAAATCCTTGTAAAGTTTTTGTAAAAATTTTTTACATGATGCACCAAAACCTATACTTAAATATACTTTTGAAATGTAAAATATAAAATAAAAATTACAAGAATTAAATACTATCAGATAGGGCTTAAGAGAGCTCATACAAAATTAAAAAATTAAAAAAGCTCTTACAATAAAAAACAAAAAAATCTACTGAAATACATAAATATCACAAAACAATGTTTGGTTTCCTAAAATTTAAATTTTTTTAAAATTTTTAAAATGTATGTCTCTTAGGGTCTTCCAATAGGATTTCCAGGGCTGGTGTAATCAAAATGTGGTTGTTAAGGCCCATACCACTACAAGCATCAAGTTTAAGTTGCCATATCATCTCTCTATATGCTAATTTGGTCTCCCAGTCACCCCCCTCTCTCAAAATGGTGGACTTCTTCAAGGACCCAAAACTTAAAATTGGCTTTGTGACATATTAATGAGTGTCTAAAAAGTGCATTATTTTCATTCTTCCGGTTAATATCCCTCATGTGTTCATATATTCTTTTCCGTAGATGTCACTCCATTTTACCAATATAGTATGCCCAACAAAATTTGCAATAAGCTAGATATACCACCCCTTTTGTGTAGCAACTGCTATACTTCTTAGCCCTCAATGTTGTTCTTAACGTAGGAACTGAAAGTTCTTTCTCCCCTGCTATAAAAGGACATTGTTTGCATCTCCCACATCTAAAAGTACCCTTTTTGTTAGAAACTATTCCACTCTCATTGTTATACTTTTTGCTCTCCAAAATGTTCTTCATGTTGTAATTTCTTCTATAACTATATGTCAGCTTGTTCTGAAAAAACATAATTCTGGTGGGCATAGCTTTAAACATTTCCCAGATCTCATTAATGCATTTTTTAAGCCATCCAATGCCATTATAGTAGGTAAGAGTCATATACGGTAGTACATGTTTATTATCTAACTGTTGAGGAACCCAACTGTCATAACTCCCAACTTCCATTGTGTTGTTTATTTTATTGGTTTTATTTAGTAATGGTATATAAATTGTACCCCATCTATCTACCACATATTCTTTGATGGGTTGTGTTAACTCGGCAGGGTAGCCTCTTTTGTGAAACGAAGCCAATTTTAAGTTTTGGGTCCTTGAAGAAGTCCAACATTTTGAGAGAGGGGGTGACTGGGAGACCAAATTAGCATATAGAGAGATGATATGGCAACTTAAACGTGATGCTTGTAGTGGTAAGGGCCTTAATGACCATGTTTTGATTACACCAGCCCTGAAAATCCTATCGGAAGACCCTAAGAGACATAAATTTTAAAAATTTTAAAAATTTTAAAAATTTAAAAATTTTAGGAAACCAAACATTGTTTTGTGATATTTATCTATTTCAGTGGATTTTGTTGTTTTTTATTGTAAGAGCTTTTTTAATTTTGTATGAGCTCTCTTAAGCCCTATCTGATGGTATTTAATTCTTGTATTTTTTATTTTATATTTTACATTTCAAAAGTATATTTAAGTATAGGTTTTGGTGCATCATGTAAAAATTTTTACAAAAACTTTACAAGGATTTTTATTTGTTATATTTTTATATTTATACATATATATATATATATATATATATATATATATACATATATATATATATATATATATATATATATATATATATATATATATATATATATATATGTTGTATAAAGTATTGATACTATCTGACTCCAACTGTTTTTTAATATGTAACTATTTATGGAATTCCTTTTAATATGTAACTATCTATGGAATTACTATTTAATTGTTTAATTGTTTAATTATTTTCAAAATGGATGTATATAAGGAATGGGAGAGGTGCTTTCAATTGATTCTGTATGAGGTCTCCAGTGTGGAGATGAAAGCGCTAAATCTAGTTCTGTCTACTCGTTTAATAAACAGTATAAAATCTGTGGAATTGTGAGCTGAATTTGTGGAATGAGCCTTTGGTTTTATGATTTGGAAGACAGCCTTCATTGGTACTGAGCATGGAAGGTACCCTGAAGTATTGGAAGCTGGCTGGCTGTTATGTCCTTGGCAAAATATAACCCATATAGCTAAGGCTCCTGCAGCAGTGATCATTTGAACATTTGTTAAGTTCAACTTACACAACTTTACTGTTTGCCTCTTACAAGCCTCACAATACTCTTATAGCACAGGCAACCCTCATTAAGCAAACCTCAATAATACACACACACACACACACATATACATACATATATATATATATATATATATATATATATATTAAGATGTTTCTGAATCTAAGCCCTACAGAAAGGGAATAAACACATATAACACTCTACTGAACCTTGGTTAGCTGTGGATGCAACCAAATGCACATTGTGATGGGTCAAACTCAATGTTTGAGTAATCAAAATATCATTAATACATCTGAATGACTGGGCTGGTTGAAAAGCTTCAAAGTGTGGTTCAATGGAAATGCCTCTGGATGTCTAGTCAAATGATTGTGAGAAGGCAGTAATGTTGCTGCTCAGGTTGGAAGAAATAGAAGCATATAGTACTGCAATGGTGGATTATGCATATGCTTTCAAGATGTGAGCTGGATTAGACCTTGATAAAAGAAGTATCAAAGATTTATCTGCAGACAACGCAGCCCACTGCACAATGCTGCACAAATTTGTTATTAAGGATATAGGACAAAATGTCCACACAAATGAGAAAATAAACTCAAGTTGGCATGTTCTATCACTTTAGGTTCACACAGTACTTCTACAAGATTCAGGATATCAGTTTACTACTATACATAAAAGTAAGAGACCAATCATAGCGTACACTAAAATCTCATCTAATGGAAACAGCAGTGATTTAAAGCTAGACAGTGCACAATTTGCAGAGTAAGTCACGTGGATTCTTCTAGAAGACCATATGGAATGGCTGCTTTCACCTCCCCCATGTTTACAGGGACAAGGTGGAAGAATGCAGACTGCCACTAATGCAAAAATCCTCCACACTAATATTATTGAAAATTTAGATAAGTCCTATGTTGTCTGTTGGACTGCAAATTGGCTGTTCAACAGATCACAGGTTGATAGAGTTAATGGTACTTCATCCGAACATAAAATTGTAACTAGTGATTTCCATAGAGTTCAGTGCTAGGACATCTCCTGTTTAATAATTATTTTGCAGACATTCAAGCCACTAACTTAGTAGTGTGTTTACCACGTTTGTTAATGACTGGGCACTATTATCCACTAATCTGCTGACATTAAACAGCTCCAGCAAGGGCTAGTAAATACACATATCTGGTAAACCGAAAAAGGTCTCAACCTAAAATGCAAAAAAGTGGAGCACTGTAGTGTTCAGCAAAAGAAAAGCTGCTGCACCTACTATGTTATACACACGGTATTCCTCTTAAGCAAAAGAAAAGCTGCTGCACCAAATACGTTATAAACGATACTCCTCTTAAGCAAAAGAAAAGCTGCTGTACCTAATATGTTATAAACGATACTCCTCTTAAGCAAAAGAAAAGCTGCTGCACCTAATATGTTATAAACGATACTCCTCTTAAGTAAAAGAAAAGCTGCTGCACCTAATACATTATAAACGATACTCCTCTTAAGCAAAAGAAAAGCTGCTGCACCTAATACATTATAAACGATACTCCTCTTAAGCAAAAGAAAAGCTGCTGCACCTAATACGTTATAAACGGTACTCCTCTTAAGCAAAAGAAAAGCTGCTGCACCTAATACGTTATAAACGATACTCCTTTTAAGCAAAAGAAAAGCTGCTGCACCTAATACGTTATAAACGATACTCCTTTTAAGCAAAAGAAAAGCTGCTGCACCTAATACATTATAAACGATACTCCTCTTAAGCAAAGGAAAAGCTGCTGCACCTAATACGTTATAAATGGTACTCCTCTTCAGACAAACACTGTCATAACAGATCTGGATACTTATTTGGACAACTCTGTCTCTCATTTGATTATTATGTTTTCATCAGAGTCAGCAAATCTATCTGGTCCAGTTAACTCTTCTCACCTACAGCACTTTTTTGTTTTCTTACATTTAACAGCCATAGCTCCTTATAGCAACCTGACATTTTGGTAGTGATTTCCTTAACTAGGTGACTTACCAATTAATAACAGGGAACATAAGAAATGGTAATATGTAAGCAGCAAAACTACACTAGGATTGTTAACTCAGGATGTCCATCAGTGGAGATATTACTCAGTATGGCATTTATTCACTTTTGTATTTGCATTCATATTTTCACAACTAAAACAATTACATGCTATCGAAAGGCATGGTATGAAGTTTTGTTGTGGGAGACAGAAAATAGCATTGTTAGTGTCCATGTACTACTCTGGGGATACTGTTTGTTGTTTGCTAGTAATTATGATTTCCATATGTACAATAGTATCTCAAAACCAGAGTTTCTTACAAACTAGTGAATAGCATGAGATTAACCCCAAATGATGCTGAAGAAAATTTCACTGATATTTGCTCTGCAAGCTGTATGCATATCTTGAGAGATCTTCATTGATGCTTGTATTAATTGTACAAATAAGTGTACTTGATAAAATTTTTCTAAAGGTCTTAATCGGCAAGCCCTCAGAAAGAAATTGCTTGCTGTCCTGTGAAAGTTAATTTCTAGCGAACAAAACTAACCTAACACTATATATGCTAGACAGCACAGTTTCAATGACATCAAAGTTATTTGTGAAACTTTATAAGAAAATATAATTATGGGCCCATGTGCATGATAACATATTCCAATATTGATGTGAAGACTGTGAATACATGGGCATTATCACCACAAAGAATACTTTTTATTTATAACATTGCTGTTAGTAACTTGTAATAACATTTACTGGTCGCAATACATTATATTTGTTTGGCTTATTGTTTTTAACTGGATTTTTCAGAAACTATTCTGGAATAATTTAAGTACCTTTATCTGCACTTTTTTCAAATAATACAGTATTTAAATTGATTTAATTGTGTTGCATGAATATTAACTGAACTGGAAGTTTTGACTCTGTTCTTTAGTTAGTTTTCTTTTCCCACCCATCCTCCTTGTTTCTGTTCTGGTATTAATCTTAGTGGCTTTGAAACTGCCCGCCCCTCTTGTAAATTTGTGTTTGGACACTCCTTCTGGACCCATCTCATTTGCTCACTCAACTGAGTGCAGTGAGATCATATTCTGATTTCAGGCACTCCTACTGTGTACAAAGAGAGCATCTGGGAAAGAGAACAAAAAACTGTTTAAGCTTGTTTCCTGCCTTTCCTGTGGTCTAGACTGTTTGTAGGCTTCTGAGCCCCCAAGACCTTCTGAGTTGGAGGGAAGCCTTCTAGCTTAGTTTTGTTTCTTATAACTAGCCAGTTTTCTAGTTTCAGCACTCAAATCTGTTTCTTTGAACACAACACTTGTTTAGAACTCATTGTAAGCACTACATAAGCTGCAAATTACTACAGCACTCAACTTTCCTCACTTGTCTAGAGGAAAGCAGTTTTTAGTACTTAATAAATAAGCACCTATCCAGGCATGTCTAAGGGTCAGCTCCCGGTGATTTCTCCTGTCTACCTGATGAATCTGGGCATCTTGGGGCAATGCAGCAATTGCCTCATGTACACAGACAACCATCTCCTCCTACCACCTAACACTACAACCTGTGAGAGATGCCCTTATATAGCCAAACTGAAAGCAAAGCTCTATTCACCCAAGACTGGACTAGACAGTCAAGAGGAGAAGGTAAACACTTGTACCACACCACACTCATCACATAATCCCTCAAAACCTACACCACAAAAACACACACATAGAAACACAAAACACACACCTACATTCGCAGAGGCTCTCAATAAAACCTGCCCAAGCATCAGGGACATCCAAAGCATAAACGCAAGCAAACTCCACCCCCCAACACAACCCAAATGACACATAGCCCACAAACTCAGTGTGCCACTCAACCACAGCCCATAAGGCATAACAATGTAGCCAACACTCTTGTCATAGGTGACTCTATAGTCAGGCACACTGATGTTTCACTTACTAGACTAAACAAGGAGAAAGTTACTGTCAGCTGCCTGTCAAGTGCCAGGATCTGCCACATAATGCATGCACTCAGGTCACTCCACAATAAGTACAAATATGACACTGTCATTGTCTATGTTGGTGTGAATGACCTGAGACATACCTCCCTGGACTACATGAAAAGAGACATGGAGGAGCTCTCCGATCTTGTATCCCAGGCAGGTACGACCCTAACCTTGAGTAGCATCCTGCCATCACCCAGAATGATACCACAGTACAAGGACAAAATGATTGACTTCAACAATTGGCTAAGCTTCTGGTGTCATTCTAAGGGGATCCAGTATTTGTCTGCCTGGGATGACATGATCGACAGACCACAATGCTTTGCCAGAGATGGCCTGCATCTGTCGCCCTTAGGATTCCGGATACTGGCTAAGGCTCTTGCCACCCCTATAGTGCCTTTTTAGGCAAGGTTCAAATGACAAATCCACCACCATAACAGGTACAAGCAAGCAAAATCTGAGGGTAATGCTACTCAATGCTAGAAGTCTAAACCTCAAAATGCACTCACTCAAGGCACTCCTTAAAATGGAGAACATTGACATCTGTGCAGTGACAGCGACCTGGTTCAAAGCACCAGAGAGCACCCCTGCATTACTAGGCTGCAATTCATACCACACCTTTCGGCCACCTAACCCAGAACGAAGCACTAAATGCAGAGGCGTGTCCATATTCATTAATGGTATCCACATCTCCAGGCTAGTTGCACAGCATAATGCATCTGAGATTATCTAAGTGCAACTAACTCTGGGCAACACCGCAGTCCAAATTGTAGCTTGCTACAGACCCCCCCCACCATGCCCCAGGATTCCCACTCCTCATTTCTTGATACACTGGAAAGTATTAGGGTACAACCCAACACCCTAATAATGGGTGATTTCAACTACCCCACCAATAACTGGGAAAACTACTCATGTACCAACTCTTTTGCTCAACGTTTTCTAGAATTCAGAAATTCCAACACCTTGGATCAACTTATTCACACCCCCACCAGGGGCAGCAATATCCTAGACCTGGTCATTATCAACATGGGTGACCGGTGTTCCACACCAGAGGTCAATTCCTCATTGGTCAGATCCGACCACAAGCTAATCAGCCTAAACATCCACATCCCACCCCCACCTCCAATTAGGGAGACCATCGTAAAAAACTTCTCCAAAGCCAACTTCACACCTCTTAAGACAGAAGTGGCAAACTTCATGACACCCATGCAGACGGACAATAGAGGTATGACTGCTGAATCCTACACAAATGCACTTTATAAGCACTTACACGAGTGCATGGATCATGCTATCTCTAACAGAACCAAGATGTTATCCTCCAAAAAAGAAAGACAATCTGGTGGTCCTCTGCCATAAACAAATTCTACAACAGACGAAAGAAACTGTTGCAAAAAAAGAGTAAAATCCCATGACTGGAGGAACTCCCTAGTCAACCTCAGTAAGAAGCTGAGATCCCTCATAAAATCCTCCAAAGCTAGTTACGAAAACAAAATTGCCACTGACTCTAAAGACAACCACAAAGCATTCTATAGCTATGTCAAGAATCTAAATGGGAACACTCAGATCTGCTCTGAGTTACAGCACAATGGCACTAAATATACAGAAACAACTGATATTGCCAACATCCTAGCAGATAGGTTCAGTGTTAACTTTACCCCCTAGAGGGCCCATTTCTATACCAGAAGAATGCAAAGTTCCTATAATCACGGCTGCACAGGTAAAAAACACACTCTCCAAAGCCAAGAACACAGCATCCATGGGACCTGACAATATCCCAGGCTGCATTCTACATGAACTATAGAATGAACTAGCACCCTACCTAAGTACCATGTTCAATCATAGCCTCACCTCAGGCTTTGTACCCACTGAATGGTGCACCGCAATGGTTATCCCACTCAAAGGGGGAGCCACGACAGACCCTGGGAACTACCACGCCATTAGCCTGATGAACCTGGTCTGCAAAGTCATGGAACGTATCATCATGGAACTCATAAACAAAGACATTGGTAATCTCCAAACTCTGGACCCTACCCAGTTTGGATTTGTAAAAGGCAGATCATGTCTCCTAAACCTGATTGACTTATTTGAAGCAGTCACCAAAGCCATAGATGAGGGTAAAATGGTTCACACAGCTTATCTAGATCTCGCCAAGGCTTTCGACACCATCCCCCACTCTGGAATTATAGATAAGCTCACTAAACTAGGTATAAATCCCTATGTCACAAGAGGAGTTGCCAACTGGCTCATAGACAGAACCCACACTGTGAACGTAGCAGATTCCAAATCCGACATCAGACCAGTGACAAGTGGAGTACCACAGGGTTCAGTCCTGGGTCCTCTCCTGTTTGGTATCTACTTCTCTGAAGTGCAGGCTAATGCAGAAGGTCTTTGGCTAACAAAGTTTGCAGATGACTGCAAACTAGGAGCCATAATCGAAACTCCTAACAATGTGGACAAATTACAAAAGGGCCTCACTGAGACAGATACCCGGTGTCAAAGCCATGGCCTGAAGCTCAATGCCAAAAAGTGTATTGTCATCCCCTTTGGTAAAAACTCTGTACCCATGAACTACCACATAGCTGGTAGTCTACTTAATGCCGAAAATGTGATGAGACCTTGGGACACAGGTGGACAGTAGTCTCTCCTTTGATAATCGCCACAGTAGTCAGGAAATCCTTCTACGTGGCTCATCTCATCACAAAAGGATTCTCATCCAGAGAAAAAGAGGTAATTGTTCCCCTCTACTCATCACTGATTAGACCCATTATAGAGTACAACGCCCCTTTTGGTATGTACCTCACAAGACATCTACAACAACTGGAAAGACCACAGAAATACCTCACAAAGAGGATTACTGGCCTCAAACAGATGCCCTATGCAGAGTGTCTCAAAAAACTACAGCTTTACTCCATCGCATATCGCCTACTCAGGGGCGATCTCTGCCTAACATACAAAGCTATGTCAAACCCAGAGCTGTTGGACATGCTCCACTTAAAGAAATCCCAATCCCTTCGAGCTACACGCTCTAGGGACCTAAACCTTGTCACCACAATAAACAGAACATGCTGGAGGGATAGATTCCTGTCCCAGAGACTCCCCATACTCTGGAACAGACTACCTATCTATGTCAAACAGAGCTCCTCATTAGCACTCTTCAAGAAAAATCTTGATGATTGGATAGGAAATGGGAAATTCACCCCAGGGATCAATTCTGTATATATAATTTTCTTGGGTGGCGAAAGCCAGGGTACATTTTTTGGTTAGGCTTGTATGGGCCCTAGGGCCGATAGCCTAGTACCTACCTATGAACCTATATAGTGATGCATATAGGCAACTAGAGGTGAGGCATTCCATAGCTGTAAGATGATAATGAGTTAATTTCCAAGGGTAAAGCCTCAATGTCCAAGAAAGTTTTCATACTGCTCTACTGTTCCTTATTGAACACAATGGGCCTGATTCCATAAAATTCACGGAAGCTATTTGCAGACAAACCAGCACATCGAAGGAAGACCTCAGGGCATCTGCTGTGGACATGATTTCAGAAGACATGCTGAAGGCACATAGACTACTTAGCTACTCAGCTTAGGATAATTACAGAATCTGCACACGCCCGTCCAATTCCAATACATATCGTGTGTACTCAAAGCAATTCAAATGATACAAACTACCATGCTGATTATGTTTTTTAAATCTTCAGCATATCCTTTACGAATCTCAAGGAATAAAGCTATTTCTATGGATTTTCCCAAATTGCATAGCAATACCAAAAAAAAAAAAATGTATTTATTTATTTATTTATTGTAGTTGGTTTACCAGGATAGTCCATTGGGCCATAATGAACCCGTTTTCAATGGAGTCCTGGGGAGAAAAGCTCCAAAAAATACATTCTTCATACTTACGAACATACATTCATACATACATTCAAAGTTACACAATAGGTACAACAGGTAAAAAATAAAGCAATATCAAGTAGTACAGCAAGTGTACAGTTAAATACATTGTAGAAAAACATATTAACTATTTAGCACAAAATTATCCATTTATGCAGAGTAGTTAGGAGAACAAAGTTACTAAAATGGAAGAGGAGGTACAATGACATGATGTAGTGGGGGAAAAGGAAAGGATATGGACTAGTCAATAATTTCTATGGACTTTTCTGGGTGTTTAAAGATGTAAGCAGAGCATGAAGGGATGAGAGTAGGAGAAGAGTAGGTTATGTAGGGTGGGAGCAGGAGCATTCCCACTGTGATGCCAGGTGTGTATAAAGAGATTTCTTGAAAGCAGAATGATTAGAGGTGGTGCGGATGAGTAAAGGAAGGGAGTTCCAGAGGCGAGCTAGGTTGAAGGATAGAAGGTTTTTGCCTGGGGGATGAGTAGGTTTATGGACTTTGAGTAGGTTTTGATTGTTTGATCTTAATACTCTGTTGGGTAGGTGCATATTAAAAGCAGAAGAAAGGGAAGGACAGAGGGAGGGATTAAGAATAAGCTTGTGGGCTAGAGTTAGTTGTGTGTAAGTTAATTGATTGGGAAGCTCTAGCCATTTTAGTTTCTGGAGGGAAAAACAGTGGTGGGTGGAAGACTTGTGGCTAGTGGCGAACTTTGCAATTTTATTGTAGCAAGAGGAAAGTTGTTTTTTGAGAGAGGATTGAAGATTAGTTAGGAGTGGGGCACCATAGAGAAGGGAGGGGATAAGGAAGGATGTAGCGAGAGTTATTCTAGTAGCAGAGGTAAGGTATGCATTTTGTCTATAAAGCATACCAAGTTTTTGATGGGTCTTTTTGATGTTTTTTTGTAGGTGAGAGGTAAATTTCAGTTGATTGTCAATTTGTACCCCTAGTAGCTTGGTCTCTGACACCAATTCTAGGGGTGAGTTATTTTGGCTAGTGATTGAAAATGTATTCATATTGAGAGAAGTAGCTTTAGAAGGAGTAAAATCATTAGTTTGGTCTTGGAGGCATTAAGAGCTAGGTGATTTTTTAACATCCATTGCTCTGTTGTAGAGAAAGCATCCTGAGTTAGTTTTTGAAGTGTAGTGATAGAGGTGGCTGAGCAAATAATTGTTGAATCATCTGCATATTGGATGATGTTTGAGAAAGGGAGTGATTTGTGGAAGTCATTTATAAATATGTTGAAGAGAACAGGACCTAGAATGGAGCCTTGTGGAACACCTGTGGGGGTACTAAGGAATGAGGAGGTAGTTTTTTCCATTTTACTGCTTGATTTCGATTGGATAGGTAACTAGAGAACCATTTCAAGGAGGATGAAGAAAGGTTAAGTTCTGAGAGTTTAGTAATGAGCAGGCTATGTGAGATGGTATTGAAGGCTTTGGAGAGGTCTAGTAATAATGTAGAAACAATTAGGCCAGAATCACGAGCTCTATTTACCGTTTCGAGAAAGGAGAGGAGGCAGTCATTGTGCTGTGGTTAGGTCTGAAGCCGTGTTGAGTGGGAGTTATAAGGTGATTGTCTAGGAGATGAGGAAGGAGTTGAAGTTGAACACATTTTTCTAGGATTTTCGAAATGGGGGACAGGATGGCTATGGGACGAAAGTTAGTGACGTTGTTGTTGTTGCCCCCTTTGTGGAGAGGAATAATATATGCCTGTTTCCAGATTTGGGGAACTGCGCATTCTTTTAGGGAATGGTTGATTAAGATGCTAATGGGATATGCAAGCGTTTCAGCAGCTATACTAAGAAAATAGGAAGGTATATTATCAGGGGCGTTGGTACAAGGTTTCAATTTTAGAAGGAGTTTCTTTATAGTAGATGTTGGCATGGGATTAAAAGAGAGGAGAGTGGAGTTGGGAGAGGGAGAGTTGGAGGGTGGAGGTGTTTGGGGTAAAGGTTGGGTAGTAGAAGAGGTAGAGGAGTTAGAGGATGGGAAGCAGGGAGTGGAAGTGGGGAAGGATAGACTGTGAGTGGGGGGGTGAGGGGTTGTTTGAGAGTATGGTGGAGTTGGAGAATGAAGAGGTCAGTTTGGCAATAGAGTCAATAAAAAATGAGTTAAATTGGGTGGCCAGATCTAGTTCAGAGGCATTTGGGTCTGGGGTGGGAGTATCTGGTGTACTAGGATGAAGGAGACTAGAGATCCCTTTCCAGAATTTCTGAGGGTTGTTTTTATTTTGGTTTTGGAGTGTAGAAAAATAGTTTCGTCTATCAGAAGTGATGAGTTTCTTTACTTTATTTCGAAGCATTTTATATTCGTTAAGGAGCAGATTTGTCTTAATTTTTGGTAGCGTGCCCAGACTTTATCTCTATGTCTCATAATAGCAAGAGTATGTTTGGATAGCCAGGGGGCTGACTTTGTTTTTATTCTCTTAGTCCTTAAGGGAGCTTGTGAGTCGAGTAATTTCAAGAATGTTGTATTAAAGTGTGACACTGCCATGTCTAGTGGTAATGTTTTTAGACAGTTCCAATTAATTGCTTGTAAGGAATTTACGAAGGTAGTAGGGTTAAACTTTTTCTGGTCACGGATAGTTATATAGTTGTGGGTTTGTTGAAGGACAGTGGGTAGTCGGTTAGTGAAAATGGGTAGGTGATCACTAAGAGAGTCTGGAAGGGTGCCACTGTCGGAGAAATAGTGAGGATGGGAGACAAGGATCCAATCCAGTATACTTCCACTGGAGAGGTTTTTTGCAGGGCGAGTTACTGAATTGATTAGTTGAGAGAAATTGTATAGGTAAAAACTACATAAAAATGCAATCTGCAGTTAATGAACTGCAACAGGCTGCAGTGATACAAGCCATAAATGAGGTTGTGGCTGTGTACCCTAGAAGACAATGAGCTACAGTGAGAGCAAAGCTGCAACTAAACCATTTGCCAGGTCAGCAAATAAGTAACAGGTACCAGCTAGACAGACAAGATGTGCAGGCTGTCTGCAACGTGTGCCCCACATATATTTGCATGTACCCTTTGAGGAAACTCCACCCTCCTTGAAACCAAAGTGTTTCTCAGTCTGAGTGTACTTACATCTGGGATGACACATAAATATGCTGTGGGAGTGTCATAGACAGCTGCCAGCCATATTCTGCCAAAATTCCTGGAAGCAATGTGAGCAATGTGGATGAATACATACACTTTCCATCCACACCCATGGAGCAGAGAACTATAATGAACAAGTTTTGCAGCATCAGAAGCTTCAGCCATATACTCGGTACAACTGATTGCACACACATATTTATCAAGGCACCAGTACATCCTGAAGTAGACCAATTCAAAAACAGAAAGGAATATCCATCCATCAATTGCCAGGCTGTGTGTGCAGTAGATGGCAGCATTACAAACATCATGGTAACACACACACTGGAAGTGTCTATGATGCTACCATATGGAGGGAGAGTGGTCTGAGGGCTGCATTGCAGCATGGTGAAATACCTGAGGGACTGCTACTGGGTAAGTACAGGGACACAGCTAGGATGTGAGCAAATGACATCCCTCTCAACAATATCCATGCTGACCAAATGTGTTCTTATTCCCCACAACAGGTAACTGAGGTTACCCATTTGAGCCATGGCTAATAACACCATACAATGAACCATTCAACCTTGCACAGGAGGCCTACAATACAGGCAAACACACCAACCAGAAGCACCACAGAGCATGTGTTCAGTGTACTGAAAGCTAGGTTCAAATGTCTGGACACATCTGGGGTGCACTGCAATACACACCTGAGAAGGCAGCACATATGATAACACTGTGTCATGCTGCACAACATGCTAACTAGAGCACATGGCAGTCTTCCAGCTGCAGGTGTGAGTGAACTACCCCAAGAACCCCAAATGTCTGAAGAGGACATCCCACAGGTATCAGAGGAGGAAAAGGGGAACATAGGAGCAGAAGACACAGGTGTAGGCAACATAACTTTGAGTCATGACAATTCACACATACATACATTAGTACACAGATTAAACATTGATGTTCAGGTGTTGCCTCACCACAGCAGCACAGATTGTATCTAATGGAAATTACCTACTAGATGTACACACTCAGCATCAGACATAACACCATAAACATAATATATAAAATTATGAACATATAGAAATCTGTCACAACAGGGATCATCAACTCAGAGCACAAGTGACACGGGAATGCATACAGGCTCAGATTGCTGTATCAGTCTATGGAAAACAATAAGGGGCACATGTCTGTGCAACACATTTTTATCTCTATGATATAATATGAAAAAAGAGAAACAACATAGGACATAATGCAGAACTTTTAATACCACCAGAAAAATATAACACAAAAAGCTAGTCATGTAATACATGGAGTCAGCTATGTTTATGAAACTGTAACTGTTGTACTCATTCTAATGCAGTCTAGGGCTACCATGGTCTGCTCTGCCCCTACCATGTACAGAAACATTTGATCCAGGTTGCTCCACAGCAGAAACTGATGGGATGAGAACACCATGTTGACGTGAAGGAGCATGACTTCAAGTTGAAAGTCTTGTCATGACTGGCAGGACCACAGTAGATGGGTCAGCATTTTAAGTGTATGGTTGTTGGAGCATAGACAGTGATGTTCAATGGGCAGTGGTGGTTCTGCTGACAGGTGGCCTGCCTCTCCCATGTTGCAGTAAACTGAGAACAGTCAGGGCACGTAGAACTCGGCTTGTACTAGAGCACTGCTGTAGTACTATAGAAGCCAGGGTTTCTACTGATCATGTCACAGCTAGCATACTTATATTTTGAGCAGCCAATGATGCCATTACCTCACAGTGTCTATGCTCCTTTCCTTCATGCAACACATGCACGTGGTGTGCAGCATGGTCTATAGCACAGGCAAGTGCACAGATGTCTGATCCATGATGTTGCTGGGAACATCCATTTGCCTGTAGGAATAGGCAGACACCCTCTGACACCTGGCCATGCATACCATCTGTAGGCCTAAGTATACTGCGATGCCTAGGATCAAGTTGTTGTGGAGGAATGTCAATATCAGCAGCAGTGTCAACTAGGGTCCGTGGTTTAATGGGCTCATCCTTTTCACCATCCGATGTCCCATCATTCTTAGAAAGGTCAGACAAGTTTCCCTCCACATCTGAAGCTTAAGCTGCATCAACATCACTGTCAACATCTTGGAGAGACTCTATCAACGCTGAACTGTGTGCAAAGGGCCATGCTACCAAACTGCGATACATCACATCCCACATCATGATCACTCGATGGAATAATGGAGGATACTGACAGTTGATGTGCTAAAAGAAGAGATAGATGACACAGATGAGGACAATGTGCTTATGTCACATGCTGGATATCATTAAAGACATGACGCATATATTTCACTGCAATGTTACAGATAATAATGACTTTACACGGGGTCTTCTCTATGTATGATTCATGGAATGTTAATAACATGAAGTACACAATTAGGTTACATAGATAACATACATCACATATGTGATGAATACAAAGAAATCACACCTGACAACTCCTCCTCGGAAGACGGTGCTGTTGATGAGGGATGAACTTTAACTATTGTAGTGAAAAAACAGTATTATTGATGACATCATTGCCTCCACTAACCATTTGAACACAGTTAAAACATGCAGGTTTGACATAGACATACCACTTGTTTATGCAGTTGCTGAAGTTAATGCAGTCTGGCTTAAGAATGGGAAGAAGGACACAGTATTAATGAACGACAACAACAGAAGTAACAGCAATGACATGCATGAATGATAGGTAATAGCAGACCTCTGACAGACACCTGCTGTGGAGAGTATGTGGGTTGTACTGCAGATCCTGCAGTGGGAAAGCAAAGAGAAAGACAACACAGTTCTGTATTTAGCTAAAATAATACTGACAGCATAACATGTACAACACAGTAACAGAGACTACAGATACATGATGGACATTGGGCCTGTAGGCCAGATGGCCCTGTCTTGAAAAATAGTGACATTGATATCATGTATCACACGTGCGGTAAACATTTATGCAAAATATGAACCAGTTGCAGTAACATACCTGGTCTGTCTGAATCTGCACCTGCACAGCTAGGGCCCCCACCAGATGTACCTGTACTGTACAATGTTAGGGGAATAATATGACAGTAAACAGCAGTGCCATGACATGAGGCTGAGGCAATAACAGGTACTGATCACAGTAACACAGTATGGAGACACAACCTGTCATTCCCTGGTGTTGTCTAGAAGTAGAGGGACCTGTGAATATTAAGGCAGACAGCATTACACATCAGTTATACTGTTCTGTCTGTACTGCAGATGTACAACTACATCATTAAACTTAGGTTCATCATCATCCTGTGTTGATCTGTATGCACAGCTCAAATCTGCTGCTGTAAATCAGAAATGACAGCACATAAATATGCATGCAACAGCAATATGCAGTGATCTCCTCTATACTCATCCACATCATGGAAAAAGAAATGCATGTTTGGCCTTGAACTCCAGCTTCCATCCCAGCCAGGTATGTGCTGCCCCCCCCCCTTGCTGTATGCAGGGAGGCCAGAAATATAGTGATGTCATCAGGGGCCTCAATGGTGGTCCATCACCGGTGAAATCCTTCAGTCTCTCATATTGTCTTAATCTGTTGGCTGTGTGGAAGATCATGTCTGAGCAGTATCATTGACAGGCATCATGGGATGTGTTGTGATCTCCAACTGCATTCGTATGTTGGTGAGGTCAGTCCAGATTTCATTTCTTCAAATTGTATTCCCAGAAAGGTCAAGGAGACTCCATCCATGTTGTCAGAGAGCATTGATTGTGATGTCATTTTCCTTTGGGGAGAAATTGTCGCCCCTAGAATGGTTGGCCATCTGAAAGACAGTGATATGCACATTATCATATTCCTGTGGGAGCCCAGTTATGTAGATGATTCTGTGGATGGCATATGTCAATATAAATAGCATGCATTTCTGTGCAATGCAAAAGTCTACAAAACGTTGTCTGTGAGAAAAACTATTGCGACATATGAAAAGTAACAACAATGCATGCATACATAACATCTGTAAAATACACAGAACTTTTAATACATTTAAAGGCTGCATGTGAGATTAGAACCCTTTACACTACATATCTGGTAAGTGGAGGTTCAAAGACAACAGTATAATGCCACAGGAGTCTGGATACATTTTGCATGAAAATACTACACAAAGTAACAATTGAACGACTTATGGAAAGCATCAGAAAACCTCAGGATCCATAGGCAGGCCACTGACAGTATGGCTTCTTTGTACATTGAGCTAGTACTTCTAAGACTTTGCTAAGAATCATCAATGAAGAAATATCCATAACAGCAACAGAACATAGTATTAAGACTGTGGTTTATAAACATTAATGAAGACATATCTATAGCAACAACAAAACATAGTACATATGGATAATGTCGGAATCCATAGGTTTCTGTAGTTACACCACAGAATGCAATGAATTACCAGTAAGAAATATGGATCTTAATGAACTGTTCACATTTGCAATATAAATCTGTCGATACAACTGCATATGGGAATGAAGTCAGTTAATGAAACTAGCAACACTTGTATACATAAAGGTCAATCAAACATTAGTACAGTAACATGCAACAATTTCTGTTAAAATGCATATTTTCAATAAAAATAAATTTAAATGGGTACCTTTGAGAAGGAGTAACTTAACATATGTAATATTCACCAAAACATAAATGCTACTACTTGCCAATGTACCTATCACTCCGAATCACAGAAACCAAGTCCACTTAATGTGCATCCATCTTTAAGTGTCATTTGTGCCATACATAATTGATGAGGTTCATTAAAATTCTAGGTTTTGGAATTCCATTAGTGCACTTCTGTGTAAACTGGCTACATGTGGCTTAACACCCATGTGTACTATGTAGCTATAAACTGTACCAGGTGTAGCACATACCAGTGATCTTCCAATGATCTGATTAGATGACATCAGCCCTACTTTCAAATATTGATTTTGATACATTTACAGCTCAGACCATTGCTACCTCTAGACTGATTGGGACCTCAGTGAGCATTTTTTCAGATTTTGTATGTATCCTACATTTTCTATTGCAGGATAGAGATGGCTACTTCAAGGAGGCTGAGACGTGCCCATGCACCCAACTGGACCAAGGAGGAAACCACCCAGATGCTGACATATTATGCTGTAGCAAATCATCGAATGAAAGCCAGGCCAAGGAACTTGACAATGGTAAACATCTGGAACCAGGTTGTGAGGGAAGTCCGGACATGTACAGGGACCTACCACACTGGAGAACAAGTTTGCCACCACTATGATGACCTGCATTGGAGTAACACAGAGGAGCTTTGTTGGTGGGTCACCAAGGTGTGGTGACAACCTGTGGATCTCTAGAGTAAATGTAACTATTCTACTTATACCTGAGCATTCCTACATAATTTAGAGATATAGCTCTGCCCCATATATATCAGATACATGGTTAATGTAACCATTAAGCAGTTGTGACAATTAGCTCATTGGAATAATTAAGTAAACATTGTAACTTCTCTCCATGTAACTATGGGTTCATTTCTCATGCTGTTCATTTATTTAATAATGTTTATAATATACATAATTATGAACTTTGTAGATGTACATATGTTTTACAACATATAATGACATCATTTCACACATCTACTGTCCTCATGCATCACTGATGTATACAGAGCCTATGCCACTGATGACTGTGGATTTCATAGCTGTCTGATATAGCATCACAGTATCGCCTACTGTAGTGCTATATGTCTGAATAAAAAGTCATACACAACTTTTATTCATACTTCCTAATAAAGTAAACATTCTTAATACAGTCCTGTTTATTTAAGCCAAAATGAATGCCTGTCCAACTGCTTTCACATATGTTTTCAGTTCTGTGTTGATAGTTTTATTTCTTTAGAATAAAATGTCCAATAACTGTTGGAAGTTTCCATATTCATATGTTCTCTGCATGAATTCTAATGAACACCAGCAGTACCTGTTTGTTAAGAGGAAACACTTATTGCCTGTTATCATGGACCATAAGGAAACAGGTCAACATGCCTACATTTTGCAGTGCTGTGGGATGCAATCCACATAGGGGAAACATATCAATAAATTGTTCTTTTGGTTTATTTCACCCATAGAATTACTTTAGAGAAGCATATTCCACATATTGATATTAATGTTTGTTTTCTGCATGGTTACTAAAAACTTGGTTATTCATTGAATTCCTATGAATATGCCCATAATCCATAATGCTCTGTTAATGTCAGCTCTTTAACTGTCGGGTTAGTTAAGCAGTACCTGTTTGTTTAAAAATAAGTGTGTGCTGCCTGTTAGCTCGAAGTATAAGGAAAGTGGCCAGCATGCCAACAGTTTGGAGTTCTATGCATTTCAATCCACATACCAGAAATATGTCTTAAATTGTTAGCAAAAAATTAATTCATGTCAGCACTGTGGTCAGAAACATTAACAGTAATGGAAAACATACATTCTTCAGACAGTTGGGACAGTGTTGTGTATCATAGAGCTTCTCTTAACAACTTGCATGGTTCTGTTAACAGAAGCTCTATGATACGTTTCTGCCCATAGTGTCGACATGAATTATTTTTTGCTAACTTTTTACCTACATATCCAGCAGATGTTTAATGTTTGAATTCCTAAGCCAGGATCCATGTTAGTAGATAATTCTCCATCCAGGTGATGTCATAACAACAACCTGGGGATTCAATAATCTCCATGTAGGCTTATGTGTTTGCATGGTGAGCGACAACACTAATTGTATACGCTTGCTGTGCACCATGTTTAAATGTAAATAAGCGCGGCTTTGTGACTAGCAATAGTGTTGCTGATGAGGAAACCATGTAAAGCAAATGGACAGCAGCAGACCTGTAAACCTGTTAAACTATGGGCAAACTAGGGCTGCGTGTTTGCACAAAATCCACAATAATTAACAGGGTTATTACTAAAGCAATGTATATAGTTCCAACACATTACATGACAGCATATATAGTGCAAAGTATTGTGAAACTGTTTCAGGCATATTGAACAAAAGTTGAGTAAATAATCAGTAAGGATATATAGACTGCATTATAAATAAACAGTCAGGGGAAGTGTGTATATTTAATAGGTGCACACAGATGACTTGTAGGAATGAACACAGGGAAAGAGGACAGGTGAAACACGGTAATGTACAGCAGATGAGGGCATGTTAATGAAGACAGTTGTAGCATGATCACTAATCACATATTGACATGATATGTATATGTATATGTAGAATGATGCCATAATATAAACAAAAAATGATCGACTTCAACAACTGGCCTACCTTCTGGTGTAAATCCAGGAGGATCCAGTATCTCTCTCAGTCTGGGATGAGATGGTCGACAGGCCATGCTGCTTTGCCAGGGATGGTCTGCACCTGTGTCCTCTAGGCTGTTGGATACTGGCAAAGGTGCTTGCCTCCCTCATAGGGCCTTTTTTTAGGCAATGTCAAAGCAACAACAGTTCCAATGTAAAATATTCCACTGGAGGCAAACTCAAGGTTCTGCTGCTTAATGTTAGGAGTCTAAACATGAAGCTGCACTGCAGGAAATTGCCAGCTGACAGATTTGGCACAAACCTCACCCCCTGGACCTACAGGCCGTACCCCAAAAGCATACCTGACAACAGTCCTCTGCCTAGTATCTCTAGAGATCACATCCTATTTGTGCTCTCCAAGGCTAAAAACATGGCCTCACTAGTATCAGATAACATCTCGGGTTGCCTACTAAGCAATCTAAAACAGGACCTAGTTTACTCACTTAGTATCCTCTTTAACCATAGCCTGAGAAATGGCTTTGCTCCAGCAGAGTAGAAAACAGCATCAGTAATCCCCTTGCACAAAGGGGGTCCATCAATCGACCCTGGGAACTATAGGCTATGAAAAGAATCATCATGGACCTTATCAACAAGGACATAGGTGACCTTCAAACTCTAGACCCAACCCACGTTGGCTTTGTTAAGGGTAGATCATACTTATTAAACCTAGTACACTTCTTCAAGAAAGTCACCAAAGACCTGAATGAAGGTAAGACAGTCTGTACTGCCTATGTTCACCTGGCCAAGGCTTTTGACACAGTCCCCCCATTCAGGTATCATTGAGAAACTCTCCCAGCTGGGCATTAACCCTTACATCACTAGATGGGTAGCCAATTGGCTTATAACAAAACACATACTGTCAAAGCTGGTGACTCAACCTCTACCAGTAGAGCCATCACCAGTGGCGTACCACAAGGATCTCTGCTGGGCCCTTTACTATTCAAAACCTATTTCTTGGCAGTCCAGGCTAAAGTAGATGGCCTTTGGCTTACCAGGTTTGCTACTGACAGCAAATTGGGTGCAATCACTGAGTCCTCCAATGATGTTAAAATATTAGAGGAGGGGCTAACATAGACAAATGATTGTTGCCAAAGCTACAGTCTACAACTAAATGCAAAAGTGCCATTATTACTGCCTTTGGCAAAGTGGAATTACCTGCTAAATACAATATTGACAACACTCCCCCTAAGCTCAAACCCAGTGGTGTGAGACCTGGGAACACAGGTAGATAACAATCTGAACTTCAACCACCAAGTTTCCACAATGGTAAGGAAAGCCTTATATATATATATATATATATATATATATATATATATATATATATATATATATATATATATATATATATTTGATATAGTAAATATATCAAATATATACAATATATTTAATTTACAGGGGATGTAGTGTGTAGGGGGGCTTGCCCCCCCCCTGCAGAAATGTAGTAGAAAGTGTGTTTGTTAGGTGTTGTTATAGATGGAGAGGATGTTATTTATATATGCATTGTAGTTTTCAATGTTATGAAGCACACTTTCAATTTTCTAAGTTTTCAATGTTTTGGGTTTTCAATGTTTTGAGATTTAGATGTTTTGGTTTCAATGTTATGAAATTCAACGTTATGAAATTTCAATGTTATGAAGTAGACCCATAGGCCCGCAAGTAGCTTTCTGGCAGATTAGATCACCTATATGTGTTGTTAAAGTAGATTGTAAACACAGTAGTTAATGTTACTGCTACAGCACATGTTTGCCTTGAATACTGTCAGAATACAAGTTGCACAGGAAGACATGATCACTCCATGCTACAACAAGACATTTAGATGAGTGTTGGACATAGCTGTGGACTCACATATTTTAAAACTACCTATTTACAGATCACAGTACTTAACACAAGCACCACAGCAAAATTATGATTTTTATAGTGTCGGAGAATACTTTATAGCTGATGACATCAGCAGAGTCTGGTGAGGAGTAGACGATAATAGAACTGTCCTGCACACTGGTGTAAAATGCTCTCTCTAATGTCAGAAAAGTGCAGAAACACACACACCAGTTGATTACAGTGAAAACAGAAGCCCTACCTAGGTACACTGACTAGAGACCTTATATTTAATGCAAGTGCCACAGCAGATGTCTGACTTGGAGAGTGTCAGACAACACTTCATAAGTGGTGACATCAACAGTGTCTGGTGAAGAGAAGATGGTAATAGCAGTGCCCCACATGCTGGAGTAAAAATTTAACACAAACGGCACATTAGAAGTTTGAATTGGAGAGTGTCAGACAACACTTTATAAGTGATGAATCAGTAGTGTCTGGTGAGGAGAATATAGAAATAGAAGTGGTCCAGATGCTGGTGTAAAATGCTCTCTTTAATGTCAAGTGCACAAACAAACATACATACACACACACACACACACACACACACACACACACACACACACACACACACACACACACACGTTATGAGAATACTTTATAGCTGATGACATCAGCAGAGTCTGGTGAGGAGTAGACAATAATAGAACTGTCCTACACACTGGTGTAAAATGCTCTCTCTCATGTCAGAAAAGTGCAGAAACACACACACCAGTTGATTACAGTGAAAACAAAGCCCTACCTAGGTACACTGACTAGAGACCTTATATTTAATGCAAGTGCCACAGCAGATGTCTGACTTGGAGAGTGTCAGACAACACTTCATAAGTGGTGACATCAACAGTGTCTGGTGAAGAGAAGATGGTAATAGCAGTGCCCCACATGCTGGAGTAAAAATTTAACACAAACGGCACATTAGAAGTTTGAATTGGAGAGTGTCAGACAACACTTTATAAGTGATGAATCAGTAGTGTCTGGTGAGGAGAATATGGAAATAGAAGTGGTCCAGATACTGGTGTAAAATGCTCTATTTAATGTCAAGTGCACAAACAAACATACACACACACACACACACACACACACACACACACACACACACACACACACACACACACACACACACACCAAGTTAACCAAAGTGAGAACAGACCCCTACCTTTCTAACTACATAGACTAGAGAACTCAATATTTAATGCATGTGCCATGGCATAAGTCTGACTTTAAAAGGCTGTAGGACAGTCTGAAATGGATGTATAGACATGTACAACTGACAAAATATTGGTACTCCATGGAACTGTAATGATGACTACAGGATATACAGTTATGCTCTTCTGACTAGAAAAACACAAACTAGTTGGCTACAGTGAGATTAAAACCTCTACCTAAGTACACAGCCTAGAAAACTCAGTATTTAGCACAAACGCCACAGCATAAGTCTGAATTATACAAGGCTGCAGGGCAATTTATAATGAATGACATCATCACTGGATATTGAAAAGAAGATGTTGAGAGTCCTGAATGAAATGGATCCATAGGCATATACAACTGTCAAAATATTGGTATTCCATAGGACTGTAGTGATGACGGCAGGCCTGAATGAAATGAATAGATAGCCATGTACAACTGTCAAGATATTAAAGAGCTGCATGTTGCCAGACTGATGAGTGTGCAAAGTGTAGCATTTGCTTTGTGTTTCCAGTGTGCAAGTATAACTTAGACAGCTTTGCAAACTATATGCAAACAGCTGTCCACATTACTAAAAGTTTTGGAAAAGCTGAATGTGTACTGTCAGTATAATGTTGCCCATGGTATATACTAAAGAATTTTTTATTTATTTCTGTAGTGTAGTTGATATATTTTGTAAACAAGTACCGAGAGACAAATTTTCAAGCGCATGGGTGCAGGTAACACATGGCTACAAGTGAAAATATGTGTTATTTCCTTAAAAAGTACCTTCCCTTTGTTTGTGTTCGTGTTTTTACATGTACTTTCATGGGATGAAGTCTAAATGGACAGTAAACATAAGTAATACATGCTATTGTGAACCTTCCTTAGCACAACACTGAGCAACAGGTTTCCATGATGGCAAAGTGTTTGCACATGTGAGATTCACAGTTCTATTAGTTTGTTTACCCTCACGCAGGCACATTAAGCAGAGGTGCGGCAGTCAGCAGTGTGTATAGTACTAAGAAACACACTAGCTGACTCTCTGGCAGCAGGTGTAAATGCATTGACAGATTTCTTTTGTAGCCAGATGATATACAGTTTGAATCCAGGGGCATCTAATAGTTTTAAATGCATATTTATACTGCAAATAAATAATTATTGCCAATATCCTGGCAGATCGATTCAGTGCAAACTTCACCCCCTAAATGGCCCATCTCAATACATTGCCAAAATGAACTGGCACCTCACCTAAGTGTCATGTTTCGTCATACCCTCACCTCAGGCTTCATGCCCACTGAGTGGCGCACAGCTACTGTTATCCCACTCCACGAGGGGGGATCCACCTTGGATCCCGGGAAATACCGCCCCATCAGTCTGATGAGCCAGATCTGCAAGGCCATGGAACGTATTATCATAGACCTTATAAACAAAGACATTGACAACCTTAAAACACTGGACCCCACCCAGTTTGAGTTCGTGAAGGGCCGATCTTGTCTCCTGAACCTGATTGACTTCTTTGAATCAGTCTCTAGAGCCGTGGACGAGGGTAAGGCAGTCCACACAGCCTATCTGGACCTTGCCAAGGCCTTTGACACCATCCCCCACTCTGGAATCATAGATAAACTTACTAAGCTGTGCATTAATCCCTATGTCACTCGATGGGTTGCCAACTGGCTTACTGACAGAACCCACACTGTAAAAGTAGCTGACTCCAAATCCAGCTCCAGACAAGTGACAAGTGGAGTACCTCAGGGTTCAGTCCTGGGACCTCCCTTGTTAGGCATCTACCAACACTAAGGGACTCTGGCTAACAAAGTTCGCAGATGACTGCAAACTGGGAGCCATTAATGAATCACCAAATGATGTTGATACTCTACAAAAGGGCCTTACAGAAACAAATGCTTGGTGCCAGAGCCATGGGCTCAAGCTCAATGCCAATAAATGTACAGTTATCCCCTTTAGGAAAAAACATGTACCTGTGAATTACCACATAGGTGGCAGTACATTAAACACAGAAAGTGTGATAAGAGACTTAGGGACACAGGTGGACAGTGGACTCACCTTCAATAACTACATTCCCACAACAGTCAGGAAATCCTTCTATGTGGCACACCTCATCACTAAGGGCTTTTCATCCTGAAAAAAGGAGGTCATTGTCCCACTGTACTCATCCCTAATTAGACCCATTATAGAATACAACTCCCCATTTGGTATGTACCTCTCAAGACATCTGTAACAACTGGAAAGGCCACAGAAATACCTCACTAAAAGAATCACAGGCCTAAAGCAGATGACCAATGCTGACCGCCTTAAAAAACTCCAGCTATACTCTGTCACATATCATCTACTCTGAGTTGATCTCTACTTATCATACAAGGCCATGTCAAACCCAGAGCTGTTGGACATGCTACACTTAAAGAAATACCAATCTCTCAGAGCCACACGCTCTACGGATCTAAACCTTGTCATCACAATAAACAAAACATGCTGGAGGGATAGGTTCCTGACCCACAGACTCCCCAGACTCTGGAATAGGCTGCCCATACATGTCAAGTAGAGTACCTCTTTGGCCCTCTTCAAAAGGAACCTTGATGATTGGATGGAAGAAAGGAACTTCACCCCAGGGATCATGTCAGTCACCCTGCTAGACAGGGGTCCAGGGAAGTAAATAGTGTGGGAAGAAATAGCCAGGGAATTGTTATGGCTAGGCTTGTATAGCCCCTAGGGCCGATAGCCTATTACCAACCTATGAACCTATAAACCTACATTCACTGTGTATTTTAGTGCAATATGTTTAAGCGGCATTGTGTGGAGGTAATCACACCAAAAAATTCACCATCACTTTACATTGGAGCATGATGCTAAACTCCATGCAAACAAAGAGGCCAAAAAGTGAAGGTCTCTATTGTTGTTTTTTTTTTTTTTTTTTCTTATGTGTGTTGTGTTTCATTCTATTTTTTGACCAGATTAAAGGTGTTAAAATAGGGTAGATAAGATATTGGTGAAATAGGGGCAAGCAGGTGGAAGAACAAAGGGAAAGCAATATAGGAATGTGCAGGAGGGAGACAGGAAAGAACCAAAGCTATCCACTTTTTCAACAGTGTAAAATGAAAATATGTACAAAATTTTAGCTGGCATTGGACTCAACAACTCAACAAACAGGGATCACAACAATGCAATCATGATGTATAGCCAAAAGACCAAATCTAGTGTGTCAAGAGGACATGTATGCAAAGTGGAGAGCTATGTATGGGACAATATTTTTTTTGTGGGACAGGTGCCCATTTTTTTCACTTCAGTAAGAGAGGAATTTTGGGTAAGGGAAGTGGGTATTTCTGGTTCAGGTAAGTAGGGTAGGTGAGGAAGTAGATGCAAACAAGCAAGACAAACAAGACAAGACACACGGACTATGAGGGACACAACAGGTTAGGGGACACCATGATTGGAGTTAGGGATGGGACAACAGATGTCCATACCCATCAAACATGGGGACAGTGCAAATCTAGTCCTACCTGCAGTACTGTCATCACTGTCCCCTTAGTTTGCTCACTACTGGAGTGCTTGATGTCTTCTCCTATGGACCATAAGTGACAGCAGCCTCTCCAACTAGCATAGGTGTGCCCCAGCAGTGCTGTGCATGACCCTATGCATCAACCTTGGCATCTTCTGGTAGGTGATAAAATCCCTACCTCCACCACTACTCCCAGAGGGTAGCACAGCACCAGCTGCAGGAGTAGTGCTACTTGATATGAATAGCCCAGATAGTGCAGAGGCAGCAGAGGCAGTACTGCAAGGTTGGGTCCCAGATGTGCTTGGCATCGGTGCAGGAGCTGGTGGAGTATGGGCAAGCTGAGCCATGGAGGTTGGCCTACCTGTTTCTGCTGTAAAGCAGTTTGTGATTTGTTAGAGATGGATGACATGGAAATGTTTTGACAACACATAGAAAAAAATATCTGCGCTGTTTGGCTGGCTGCCATATACCTACAATCAACTGTATTACAAGCTGAGTTAAGTACAAACTTGCAGTGTTAAAGATAGAACTGCATTTTATTTTTCTGTTTATTTATTTGTTTCATTGAATATTGTGATCTCTCTCTGTCTATCTGCAGTTAGTAGGGGCTATTGTTGTTTTCGCTTCATTGATATTCAGTATTTAACTCTTAGCCTAGAGGGTTTCTCTGTGCTTATAAGTATTAGTCACATATCTGTGAATTTATTTCTGCTCAATATCTGAGCTGTATGGCTGGCTCCTATATACCTACAATCAACTGTATTGCAAGCTGAGTTAAGTACAAACTTGAAATGTTAAAGATAGTGCTGCATTTTATTTTTCTGTTTATGTGTTTAATTGAATATTGTGGTCTCTCTGTCTCTCTGCAGTTAGTTTCCCACCCTCCCTGCCTGCTCTTGTTGTGTTTTTAATCTTGGTGGCTTTGGAATTGCCTGCCCCTCCTGTAAATTTGTGTTTGAACACTCTTTCTGGGTCCATCTCATTTGTTCACTCAACCGAGTACAGTGAGATCATATTTTGATTTCAGACACTCCTACCAGTCCCATCTGTTCAGCTGTATCCCAGCTCTATCCCATTCTAGTGCCATTAGGTCATTCTACCTAATACAGAGAGAACATTTGAGAAGGCCAACCAACTTAGGTCTTTAACCTTGAATTATCTCCTGTTTCTCCTTTCTCCCTTTCCACTTTACTAAAAATAAAAACTTTGCTAGAACCTCCTTGTGTTCTGACTGAGTCTGCTTCTAAGCTGCTAAGTATATTTTTGGCACTTTTTAACTGTTCAGAGTTGAATAAAACAATAATTGAATTCAGTTCAGAATACAGTTTAAATAAATTGCATTTATTTAAACTGTATTTGCTTTAATATTGCTACACATTCAAGTGTGCTAGCTTGCACTGCACTTGAATTGTTTTTAGTGCTGTTTTAGCTGCTTTTCTGTAAAAAAAATCCTAAACTTGTTTCCTGACTTTCCTGTAACTAGGCTAGTCTAGATACAGATTTCCTGTATCCAGGACTGTTTGTAAGCTTCTGAGCCCCCCCCCCCAAGCCTTTCTGTGTTGGAGGGAAGCCTTCTAGCTTATCAGTGGGAGTGGTAAGCACTAGGTAGCCTATCTACCGCAATAGTGGTTTCTGGCCCAGAAATTGTAGTTTCTTGGCCATTTGGGCAGTTTTTACATCTCTATCAACTTTCTGGTTTAAAAGCCTGTGTTTGTGCTTGTTTCCTGTCTTTCCTGTAACTAGTCTAGTCCAGATACAGATTTGCTGTATCCAGGACTGTATGTAAGCTCCTGAGCCCCCCAAGCCTTTATATGTTGGAGGGAAGCCTTCTAGCTTATCAGTAGGATTGGTAAGCACTAGGTAGCCTGTCTACCACAAGAGGAGTGGTTTCTGGCCTAGAAATTGTAGTTTATTGACTGTTTGGGCAGTTTTTCCATCTCTTTCAACTTTTTTGTTTAAAAACCTGCATTTCTACTTGTTTCCCTCATTTCCTGTAATTAGTCCTGTATCCAGGACTGTTTGTAAGATTCTGAATGGTGCCAAAGTCTGCTCTTCAATGTTTCCCTTAGATCTGCTAGTTCTTTCCTCTCCTGAACTTTTACTAGTTTATTAGTCTAGCACTTTACCAGACTTCTTGTAGCAATTATTGTGACACACAAAAGTGCTACCAGAACTAAATGTTCTACAAGGAAACAGCTCCAGTACATATTAATGTCCACCCCTCCAGGCATGTCTAAAGGTCAGTTCCCTGTGCTTTCTCCTATTAACCTGGTGAACCTGGGCATCCTGAGGCAATGTAGCAACTGCCTCATGTACACTGACAACCCTCTCCTCTTACCTCCCAACACTCAGACTTGCAAGAGATATATTTGTACATCCAAATTGGAAGCCATGCACTCTCCAGCCAAGACCGGAATAGCTGGTCAAGAGGAGAAGGTCAACACTTGCACCACACTACATGGAACGCATAGCCCTCCAGAACACACACCAGCACTGCCTTCACATAAAAACACAAACCACATACCGACCTTCATGGAGGTTCTCAATAGAAATCTACCCAAACAGCAGAAACCTCCAAGGCAGAAATGCACTTGACCACCACAACACAACACTAATCATGAGACACATAACTCTCCTAAACAGTGTGCCACTCAACCAAAGCCCATAAGGCAAAACAGAGTGCCCAACACACTAGTCATAGGTGACTCGATAGTGAGGCACACTGATGTCCCACTCACTAGGTTAAATAAGGAGAAAGTAACAGTCAGCTGCCTGTCAGGTGCCAAGATCCACCACATAACGCATGCACTCAGGTCCCTCAAATATGACTCTGACATTGTACATGTGGGTGTGAATGACCTGAAATGTACCTCCATGGAGTACAAGAAAAGAGACATGGAGGAGCTCTCGGATTATGTAGCTCAGGTGTGTATGACCCTAGCCCTGAGCAGCATCCTACCATCACCCAGAATGATACCACAGTACAAGCAGAAAATTATTGATTTCAACAATTGACTAAGTTTCTGGTGTCATTCTAAGGAGATCCAGTGTCTGTCTGCCTGGGATGACATGATTGACAGACCTCGATGCCAAAGATGGCTTGCATCTGTTACCACTGGGCTTCTGGATACTGGCCAAGGCTCTTGCCAACCCTATAGTGCCTTTTTTAGGCAGTGTTCCAAAGAACAAATTACCACCATAACAGCTACAAACAAATGCAATCTGAGGGTCATGCTGCTCAATGCTAGAAGTCTAAATCTCAAAATGCACTCACTCGAAGCACTCCTTAAAATGGAGAACATCAACATTTGTGCTGTAAACGAGACTTGGTTCAAGGCAGCAGAAAGCACCCCTGCACTACCAGGCTATAACTCATTCCACACCTTTTGGTCCCAGAACTTAGACTTGAAGCTCTAAAGGTGGTGACGTTTCTATATTCATAAAGGATGTACACACCTCCAGACTGGTAGCCCAACATAAAACATCACAGATACTTCAGGTGCAGCTAACATTTTGTAAGACAGCGATTCAGGTCGTAGCCTGCTATAGGTCCCCAACCATGACCCAAGTCTCACACTCCATGTTCCTAAGCACCCTTGAGAATATTAGGGTCCAACCTACCACTCTCATACTGGGCAACTTCAACTATCCCTCCATTAACTGGGAAAACTACTCATGTACCAATACACTTGCCCAACGTTTCCTGGAATTCATTAATTCCAATGCCATGGACCAGCTCATTCTTACCCCACTAGAGGTAGCAACATCCTTGACCTGGTCATTATTAACATGAGCGACCATTGCTCTACACCAGTAGTCACCTTCTCCCTGGTTAGATCCGACCACAAACTAATCACCTTGGAAATCCAAATCCGCCCCCCCCCCCAACAAAGGTCACCACCATGAAAATCTTCTCCAAAGCTAACTTTGTGCTCCTAAAAACAGAGGTGGCTAACTTCATGGCACCCATGCAAATGGAGAAGAGTTGCATGACCACCGAATCATACACCAGTGCACTGTACGAACACGTACACAAATGCATGGATCTCGCCATACCCAATAGAACCAAGACGCTCTCCTCCAAAAAAAGGGAAGCCAATCTGGTGGTCTCCTGCCATAAACAAACTCTACAACAGAAGGAGGAAACTGATGTGGAATAAGGCAGAGTCCCAAGACTGGAAAAACTCCCTTATCAGCCTCAACAAAAAGTTGAGATCCCTCATCAAATCCTCTAAAGCTAGCTATGAAAATAGAATTGCAGCAGATAATAAAGACAACCACAAGGCCTTCTATAGTTATGTAAAGAATCTCCATGGCAATATCCAGATTTGCTCTGAGCTACTGCACAATGGCACCTCCTATACTGAGACAACAGATATTGCCAATTTACTGGCTGACAGATTCAGTGCCAACTTTACCCCTCTCCCCCCAAAGGACCAAATGCAATACCAGTAGATTGCCAGGCACCCAGTATTACTGCTGCACAGGTTAAAACAGCACTGTCCAAGGTCAAAAATACAGCTTATACGGGACCTGACAATATCCCTGGCAGTGTTCTACATGAACTAAAGAGTGAACTGGCATGTCACCTGTGTGCCCTGTTCAATCACAGCCTCACCTCAGGTTTTGTCCCTACTAAATGGCACACTGCTACAGTCATTCCTCTCCACAAAGGAGGAGCAACTACAGACTCTGGGAACAACTGCCCCATTAGCTTGACGAGTCTGATATGCAAAGCTATGGAATGCATCATCATGGACCTAATAAACAAAGATATAGGGAATCTCCAAACTATGGATCTCACACAGTTTGGTTTTGTGAAGGGTAGATCATGCCTGCTCAACTTGGTTGACTTCTTTGAGTCAGTCATCAGAGCTGTGGATGAAAGAAAGTGGGTTCATACAGCCTACCTTGATCTGGCCAAGGCCTTTGACACCATTCCCCACTCAGGAATCATAGAAAAACTCACTAAGCTAGGTATCAACCCCTATATCACTAGGTGGTTTGCAAACTGGCTCATAGATAGAACCCACAGTGTGAAAGTAGCTGACTCCAAGTCAGACTGCTTAACAGTCATGAGTGGATTCCCACAGGGTTCGGTCCTGGGTCCTCTCCTGTTTGGTATCTACTTCTCTGAAGTCCAGGCCAACATGAAGGGACTCTGGCTGACAAAGTTTGCAGACAGTTGCAAGTTGGGAGCTATTATTATTACCTCCCCAAGTGATGTAGACATCCTACAGAAAGGCCTCAGTGAGACCAATGACTGGTGTCAGAAGCATGCCCTTAAGCCCAATGACAAAAAATGTGTTGTCATCCCCTTTGGGAAAAACCCAGTTCCCATGAATTACCACATCAATGGTAGTCCAAGAGATCTGGGAACACATGTTGACGGTAACCTCTCTTTTGACCACCACATTTCCACTGTGGTCAGAAAGTTCTATGTGGCACATCTCATTACTAAGGGTTTTGCATCCAGGAAGAAAGAGGTAATTGTCTCCCTCTACTCTTCCCTCATTAGGCCAATCATCAAACACAATGCCTCATTTGGCATGTACTTCACTAGACACCTGCAACAACTGGAGAGGCCACAAAAGTACCTCACAATGAGGATCCTAGGCCTTAAACACTTGTCCTCAAAAAACTCCAACTATTTTCTGTCATATCGCCTACTTAGAGGTGATCTCTGCTTGACTTACAAAGCCATGTTTGATCCAGCTCTGTTAGAAATGCTACATCTAAAGAAATTCCAATCCCTCTGCACTACATGCTCCAAAGACCTCAACCTCATTACCACAATCAACAAAACACACTGGAGGGACATATTCATAACCCAGAGACTGCCCATGCTATGGAATAGACTTCCCATACATGTCAAATAGAGCACCTCACAAGCCCTCTTCAAGAGAAATCTTGATGAGTGGATGAGATGTAGAAAATTCACCCCAGGATCACTCCAGTGGCTCTACTTGACAGAGGCACTGGGAACTAAGGTCGGTTGGCATGATACCAGGGTAATCCTATGGGCTAGGCTTGTAAAGGCTCCAGGACCATTAGCCTAGTACACACCTATGAACCTATGAACCTATAAGGGCTGGGGTAACAGAAAAAAAAGAGATATAATTAGTAACATTATATATGACATACAATATATTATCACAATAATAAAGTATTTTATCTCTACGTTTACATTTAGCTATACTTCTTAACAACTACAAACTATAAGTAAAAATTGCTCAAAGTAATCCTTGCAATGTACATATAATGCACATATGCTTGGTCCAATTACACAGATTAAGTTAACAGCAGGGCATTTATGCCACTTGTGTTGAAATTAAATTATGTAATATTTTTAAAGGATTTTACTATATATTTGTTAATTGTGGTGTTTGAACCCAGAATATTTGACTACAGTTGGCTTGTCCTACAGACTGAAGCATGCATGCTTACTTTTACAGTTATGATATGCATGCTCACTTTGCATACTTTAGCTAAAAAAAGAAGTTATGTTCCTACCATAACATTCGTTGATTTTCAACTAATATTGACTCTTGGGTAGTTAGTTCTGATCCTTGGAACTGGTTCGGTCATTATACAGCTCACACCAGCAAAAAAACTCTTGAATAAAGACTCTGTCCACAATGACTCTCTCTAAATTACCTCAGATTAAGTTTGCAGACTTCCAGACAGCCAGAAGAATCATAACCAGATATGAAGAAGCCATGTCCAAGGGGAACCCTACCAAGGCATCCAGGAAAAATGTTCACTCCTCCAGGAATTCATAGGAGGGGGAAGGAGGGTGGGATGCCAAGAATAGATGAAGATCGGCAACACAGATGGAACATTATGGTAAGAGCATAACTTCTTTATCTGATGTTGTCAGCCTTCATCTATTCTTGACTCTTGGGACAGAGTCCCCAGGTACTTTAGATCCTGGATGGCCCTATGGAAGGATATTCCTGAGAACCATATAACCAATGGAAACTCTTCCCCAGATGACCAGATCCAATTTGTAATGAGTGATAAATTTATGTGGAGTAGCCCACTTTGCTGCTGTGCATATTTTATTCATAGAAGCCTTGGCATGGAAAACAGCTGAAGTGGCGTTTGATCTGGTGGAATGTGCTCTCACATGTACAGGTAACTTGAGATTCTTTTTATTATATATGTAAGAAATGCAACCTCTTAGCCATTATGACAAAGTAACTTTGGAAACAGATTTCCCTAAAGTTGAGCCAGAAAAGGATACAAACAACTGTTCTGATTTTCTAAGTTGTTTAGTCATGCTGAGATAGAAACTTAATGGTCTGTGAACATCCAGCAAATGTAGGCAATATTTGCCTTTGTTGGAAAAATTAGGAAAGAAAACGAGCAAGTCTATGGTTTGATTAATGTTGGACTCTGAGACCACCTTCAGAAGAAAGGACAGATTGGTATTGAGTGAAATTCTATCCTTATGGAAATCTAAGTAAGGAGGTTTTGAGCATAAAGTCTGCATCTCAGAGACTTGTCTTATGGATGGTATAGCTATGAAGAAACACATTTTCCATGAAAGAAACTTTAAGTTGCATGTCACTGCTGGCTCAAAGGGAGTAAGCACCAGTGACTGAAGAAAAATGGTCAGATCCCATGGTGGTAGTGGATCTTTAAACAGAGGTTTTAAACACAGTGTTCCTTTGATGAACACTTTACATTATGTGAAATTAGAAGAAGATCCCTGAAACCATTATGAAAATTAGAGAGCAACTAATTGGACTTTAACTGTGGAGGAGGAAGCCCCTTGATCAAAAAGAATGGGTAGAAATTCTAGAACATTTTCCATAGGAGAAGAGAAAGGGTTGAGATCGTTATTGTAAGCCCAGTTTGAAAATCTCTTCCACTTACTAAGGCAGAGTTTCCTAGTGGATGGTCTATGGGAGGCCAGCAGAATTTTCAGCACTGGCAAAGGTATATCATTATGTCTGGCAACCAGTGGAATTGGAGAAACCAAGCTGTCAGCTTCAGATTTTAAAGGTTGTGGTGCACCAGTCCCAGAGGGTGAGACAGTATGTCTGGAACTGGGTCCAGAATCCATGGATAGTGAACTATGTGAGGCTATAAGAAGGGGAATCAAATTTGTTGAGGCCAATAGGGTGCAATGAGGATCACTTTGCTTCTCAATCTGGCTGCTTTATTGAGAAAGAGAGGACTTAGAGGGAAGGGGGAAAGCATACAGGAGACCTGGGGCCAATTGAGAACAGTGTCTTTCAGTGACTCCCCCTGAGGGGGGATTAGGGCAAAGTAGCTTCTGCACTTGTTGTTTTGGGGTGATGCAAATGGGTCACAGCAAAGCTGGCCCCAATGACAAAAAAATCTTCCTCACTATTTCAGGATTGAGAGACCACTCATAAGGCAGTAGAATGCATCTGCTCATTTTGTCCACTATCACGTTTGAACTGCCCGGGATGTGCATTGTTATCAGAAAGCAGCTGGAGGAAATTGCCCATTGCCACACTCTGAGGGCTTCTCAACACAGGGGGTAGGACTTGGTTCTGGCCTGTTTGTTGATGTACCAGCCTATGCACATGTTGCCTGATTGAACTGCAATGGTTCCTAAAGGGAGGACAGATTGAAAGGCTTGCAACACTAATAGCACTACCCTCAACTCTAGGACATAGATATGCACATTGACCTCTATCAGGGACCAAGTACCTTGGACTGTCCTTCCCAGATAATGCCTCCCCATCCCATCTGGGAGGCATCCGTGGTTACTATGGCCTTGGGTTGACAAATGGGTGGCCTAAAATGGTTTCTTTAGATTCCATTCACCAGGACAGGTCTTTTTTGCAATAACTGGTGATAAGAATGGGGTAGATTATTGGATGAGTTAGAATAGACCATTGTGATGCTAGAAGCCATTGTAGTAGCCGCATGTGGAATCTCACTAGCAGGACCAGAGTGATGGTCGCTGCCATGGAACCCAATGCTTGAAGGACTAGCAGCACTGGAACTTTGTTTCTGCAGAGAATAGGATGTACTTGGGATTTTATCTTCTGTAATCTGTGCTGAGGAAGGAAGGTTACACAACAGATGGTGTTCAGATGAGCTCCTATGAATTCTAGATCTTGAGAGGGGGTTAGCTGAGATTTTGCTTGATTGACTGTGATGTCCAGGCACACAAACTAATGCAGAATGAAGTCTATTGTTTGATGAAGTAGATGCCTGGTGAAAGTGGTGATGAGCCAGTCATCTAGCTATGGAAACACTCAGAATCTGTGCAGTCTCAAGTGAGCTGTTACTGCTGTCATACATTTGGTGAACACCCTGGGGACTGTGGTGAGACCAAAGAGCAGCACTCAGAACTGAAAGTGACTGGCTTCTAGCCAAAAGCAGAGAAACATTCTGGAGTGTTTGTTCATCTTTATGTGGCAATACACGTCTTGAAGGCCTAAAGGACACATCCAATTGTCTTCCTCTAGAAAGGGAAGTATAGACTCAATAGTGACCATCCGGAATTTGGATTGTTGAACAAATTTGTTTAGAAGGCTGAGATCCAGAACTGGTCTCCAGTCCCCTGTTCTTTTTTTGGCACTAAAAAGAACCTTGAGTAAAATTCAGATCCTGTCTGGTCTGATGGGACTTCTTGGATGACTTTTTTTCTAGCAGCTTTTGGATTTCTGAGGCTGCTTGGTCCCTGTGATTGGGTGGAACATTGGGGAGCCTTGTTAAAGATCTTGGATAAAGAATGAAGGGGATAGAATAACCTCTGGTAATAATTCTCTGTACCCAAACATCTGTGGTTATTTATCACCAGGCTCTTGAATGCAGAGAAAATCTTCCCCAACTGTTTCAGAGGTAAGGAACTGGGCCCCCTTTCAGGAGTGCTGGTAGGGATGGCCAGAGAAAGAATCACAGGATCCCTGATTCTGTAGGCCACCTCTGCCTCAGGGTCAGCATCTTCCATTAGGGATCCCCCTCTGCCCCAAGGGGAGCCTCCACCATGTGTGTGTGTCTTGGAAAGGCCCTTGGGCTTTCTGAGCCACATCTTTCCACTCATCTAATTCCTAGAGTAGGATCATTGAGGAGCAGAAAAATGTGTCCCCACTGCAGACAAGGTCTTCCCAGCCTTCTCAACCTGGCTGGAGTTTCTTTGACTTTGGGACCAAACAAAGAAGATCCGTCAAAGGGAGCATTGACAAAGGAAGACTTGAATGGCTCTGCAAACTCACACAGGCACATTCAGGCTTGTTGTCTAATAGCAACGCCTGAACCGGCTGACCTGGTCATCCCTTCAGCTGCATGTGCAATGAGCATCATGGATGAGTTGGAAATAGACTCCAGGATAGCTAACAGGGAGGCCACTTTTTCTTTGAACCTGTTAGATATAGCTCCTGCTAGGATGTCCAATAGCTCCTTGATCAGATCCCTCTGGAGTGAAATGTGCCAAAAAATTCAAGGACCTTAAGGAGAAGGTTGGTGATGCATAAACCTGCTTTCCAAATCTGTCCATCACCCTAGACTGTTGGTTAGGAGGATGAACAGTGGAGGTTTCCTCAGCTAGTTCCTTTTTGGTGGCCATTGCTACCACTGTGGCATCGACCACTAACCCTTTTACCCAGTGTTGGTGGTCCTCAGGAGCAGAGAAGATCTTATCTGGTCTCCAGGGAATTGGTTCTATGGAGTCAGGAGCTTTCCAAGCCTGCTGAGCGATCAGCTTAATGAGATCATCAGTGAGAGAGGTCACCCAGGAAGTAGATGAGCAAGAACCAAAGGCTTGTAGGTAAACAGACTCCTCAGAGGTAGGGTTTTTGGGCTTCCAGTTACCTCTGTGTTTAAGGATCTCAAGACTGTCTCCAAAGGAGACATCTTCTGGAGGTGACCGGGAACTCTCACCATCACCAAAATCAATGTCTTCAGTGATGAACTCTTCAGGGGAGTCCAGGTATTTCCTCTTACATGCTTTCTTCCAAGGAGGCTCCTCAGTGGGAATATCTGAAGAGGACTCAGAAGAAGGATGATCCTTATCTGGGATCTCTTGCAGCCTTGGAGCTCACTTTCCAGGCAAAGAGGTTGGTGGAAGCTCTGGGTAAGAAGGGGTCATAGAATGAATCTCTGGTACAGCAAAAGCCATCTGAGAGCCTGCGGTGACTAATGCTCTCTCCATAGCCTGGAAGCCAGGATCCCCTGAAGAGGGATGGGAGCCCATAACCGAGAAGGATGAACTCAGAACTGGGGTCACACCCCACCCTGAGAGACCCACCTCTAAATCTGGAGCTGAGGAAGGACTCCCCCCAGCCACTGGAGTCAAAAGAGGTAAGGACAACTCCGAATAAAACAGAGGAGTCGACTCAAACCCCTTGGACATAGCAGTGGAGACACAATCTCCAGAATCCATTGGTTCCAAAGGAACTGAGCAAATCAGAGCCAAGTCTGGAACTGAAGACAAAGGAGTTGTCAGTGCTGGAACAATAGAAACCTGTGTGGGTGGAGTGGGGGGCTCTAAGGCCTCCAAAGTGGTCAGAGGAGGAAGAACTGGTAGAGTCCTGGGAGAAAACATCCCTGCTCCAGGTGGGAGAGGGGTTTGAGAGGAAGTAGAAAGACCCTTAGCTGTTAAGAGATGATCCACCAATCTTATTACATCTACTTCAGTGAGACTCCTGGAGGAGCAAACAGATGATCCAGAGGGGGATTTATGCCTTTCTATAAATGATCTAGGCAGTTGACCAAAAGAAGGGGTCAATGGAAGGGGAATACTTTGTCCTGGGTGTATATAGAGCATCAGTTTTTGGCACTGAAGGGGGGGGGTAAGACCTGTTGCAGTGCAGTAGGAGATGTCGGCAGAAACTAAAGAAGCTGGTGCACATGCCAGCACTGACAGTGCCAAAGTGGCTGGTGGCAAGAAAGCAGATGCCTGTTATGAGAGCTTTGGAACCTTAACTCTCTGTTCCAAGGAAGAACCAACAGAAGAGGACTTGTATTTTTTTTAATATTGGTGCCGATGGAGACATTGTTACCGAATGACTAGTTTTGGAACCCGAGGCCTTTGGAGACTTATTGGCCTTGGATAAAGCTTCTTCAAAGAAGGTCTTAAGAAGCCCTTTAAGAATAAGTTTATTGCAACATTCTACCAAGGCCCTAGGACAGAAGGCTTGGCAGATGGAACACTCCAGCTCCAAGTGCGGAGCACCTAAAGAATAAACACAGGCGAAGTGCCTGTCAGAAATAGACATTTTTCACCCACAGTCCTGACATTGTTTAAATCATAGAGTTAGAAGGTCACACTGAAAAACGAATCAGAAAAAACAGTTTTGACATTGTTTAAATCCAGTCATGACCTTGGATTTGTCTGCCATGTTGATGACTAAGAAAGAAGAAAGTTAACAGGCAGAAAAAGGGCAGTCACACTCACATGCATACAAAGGATAGATAGAAGAAATTTCTACCAGCAATGGTAGAAAAGTACTACCTAATGGTAGAGAAGAAAAGAGAGAGAGAGAGAGAGAGAGAGAGGAAAGGGACTACCATCGATGGTAAGGGAAAGTATATGAATGGGTAGGAAGAAAAACTCATTCGCTCTAAAAAAGGTGAGTAGAGATGAGAAAAATATTAGAGTTTAATTGAGAAAAGAGGAAAAAAGTATAGACATAAATGAATATTTTAATATTTACTTAGTTGCGAGAGAAGAGTTGGCTTACGCGTCTTGCCACCAGAGCAGCAAACAAGATCTGAGGTAATTTAGAGAGGGGCATTGTGGGTAGAGTCTTAGCTCAAGAGATTTGTGGCTGGTGTGAGCTGTATAATAGCCAAACTGGTTCCGAGGATTGGCGATGACTACCCAAGAGTCATGAATAAATGAAGATTGACAACATCAGATCAATAGTTATGTTGTGCTGCATACATACCCCCTGCCTCCCTGAGTCTCCTTAGACAGTCAGTATGAGCATCTCTATTCACCAAAATCTCTTGGTTGGCTATGGAACAAAGAGAAGAGAACAAGAGAAGAACATTATGCATACTAGTCTTGCCTAAATGCAGCTTTCTATGTACTCTAAATTATCTTTATCAGTATACTTACACAACTGTGAGATGTCAGCAGTCTTGAACTCATCCAGCTACTGGTTGACTGTATCCCACTTGCACTTTTTCAGGTCATTGAAATGATGCCTCCACTGTTCCCCAGTGTGTGGAATTCCAGTTGCACAGGAAACAGCCTTGGCCAGACTATTTTATGCCTCAGACTTGTACTGTGAGCTGGTATAGTTCCCCTGCAAGAACATTCAGCTGTAGCACTTTACAAGGAGTCCAATGAAGATTCTGGACTCCTCAACATCTTACCTTTGCACTCTAAATTGGGCACACAAAACTCCTTGGGGTCATCATAGATGATGAACTCAAATTCAACTTGCACATCCTCCAAAGTATAAAAATACTCACCAGAAACTTGGTTTACTGTATGAAAACAAAAAAAATTCTAACTACAAATGCCAGACTCTCACTTGCACAAGCTCTTCTCCTGCCCCTTCTATATGCTGCCCCAGTACTCAGCAGTATCCAAACTACTACTTTAAACAAATTCCAACAACATTACCACAAGATAGCTAGATTTATCACAAATTCTCCATACAATTCACATCACTGCCTTGCCCTTATATACTCTCCACTGGTTAGAATTCCCCCATCTTCTACTGATGTCACAACTTAAAATGTTACACTTCATTCTTTACAAACCTTCATCCTGCTCTTCTCTCTCTTCCTTCATCTCTATCTACACTCCTCTGCAGACTCTCCATACCTCTAATCAGCAACTACTACAAATCTACCAACCAAAAAAATAGCTAGCAAACTCCTATATAAACAGTCTGTCGCCCAAGCCTGGAACAAACTCCCAAGAGACATTTGTTCCATCATTCACCCATCCCACTTTAAAGAAAAACTCAAACTTCATCTACTCAACTCCAGAATATGCCCTTGTCAAGCCCCTGCTTAAGCTCCCCACAACCCTACTATATACCTTTTCAGTCCCTCCACATACAGCTAAGTACTCCACTACTGTGGATACTTATTAAACTCTATAATCAATACTGTTGAACTTAATTCTTTTTGTAAATATATAAATATATTTTTTAGTCTGTAAAAATATTGATATGTATATATCATGTGTTTGCATTTCTGCTTTGTCTAACATTCTTGTATAACTGATTTTGACCATATTTTTGACACAAGTGTTTGATTCTCTGTTAACTGTATTTTTTTGGATATTTTCTCCTCTGGTCTCCACTGAAAATGGGCCACAAGCCCAGCTGGACCAACCTGATTAACAAATGTCAGTAAATAAATAAATAAAAGGAAAGCCTGAAAATCTACCAAAAATGATATTCAGAAATACCCGGAAGGGTAAGGAAAGTAGGGGAGAGACAAAAGAAAAGATAACCATGATGATATCAAAATTTACCAAAGGAGAAAGGGGAACAAGTTACCAATGATGGTAATGAAGAATACCATTAGGTAAAAGGGGGTAGAGTAACTTGAAAGCAAACACTCAAGGGTATAGCAGAGAGAAAGAAATATCTAATATTTCAAAATGAGAAGAGTGTAACCAACAATAGAGTTATAAAGAGATATAAAAAGGCACTTAGCTGAGAGTATCAGCTGATGCATCTTATTTTCAGCATGGCAAATGAGATCTGAGGTAATGGAGAGAGGGGCACTGTGGGTAGAACCTTAGCTTGAGAGTTTTTGGCTGGCACGAGTTGTATAATGGCTGAACCGGTTCCAAGGAGTTGGAACTGAGTCTCATTCGTCAAGAAAGAATGAAGATTGACAACATCAGATTTTGTTTTATCTTTGTGAGCAGTGTTTATTAGACTTTTTCCTTAAATGACACATGTGGGACTTGAACAGTGATCTACAGATAGTATATATTGCGTAGCTCACTGTGTTTAGCAGATGTGCTACACACACACACACACACACACACACACACACACACACACACACACACACACACACACACACACACACACACACACACACACACAGGTGAGTCACACATGCAATTTATGTATTGGTTATCATAGAAGTACATTACATTTATTGTATTTATCTGTTTCTCGTATTTGTGCTAAGCCACATGCCATGCAACACTAGTATTAAAAAGCAGACAAAAATGTACAAAATAAACAACATTACAAAATAAATGTTAGTACACATGAAAGATTTTTACAGAAGTCTGGAGCTGAACTTACAGCAATGAGCCTACAAAAGACATTAAGGGTGTCTTATCCCTCTTTCCACAGAAACAGCTTTGCAGTAGAAATGAAAATCATTGTGCATACAAGCAAGTCCAAAATCTCCCACAGCATTAACAAGATATATGGTACTTGTACACTTCTGAGTTGTTTGTACATGTGTTAATTTCAGATATAGTGCAATGAGTGATCACACAACCATTTATGACTATTGCTTGCAGAAATGCAGTTCTGTCTTATCTTTGTATGGTGTTCATTCTTCTTTTATCTGAGCAGTAAGCTGAGGCATGAAGTCTGTAAGATATTTTGCATCACTGTTCTTAAAATGTATGAGAACATTAAATGGCAATAATATACAGTATTCAACAAATGCAGGCGCATTTGGATATTATTAAACAGAAACTAAGAAATAAGTGCTGCTTACTTACATTTAAAAGCTTGATACAATTACTTCTACACTTTGTAAGTGTAACCTGGCTGAGACACCCACTGGAGGTAAGAGAGTTTAAATTGCTGTTGTGTTTTCCTTCACACTCCCGGTAATCATTGACAGTTGCAATCCATTACCAACAAACACTGATGGAGTACCTGCACTGTGTTTCCATCTGTTTCACAAAGCCATGAATTTGGGATTCAGCAATTCTAATGAGGTCACACCTCACTTGCATCTTCACCATGCTCTCAGGCCTGAATCTACACTATAAAAAGGGAACCATGTCATAGGGAACCTGAAGGTGAGGACAGTTATGTATGTGGATAACACAGAAGAAGATTGCTATCACTTTGGATTTATCTGCACAGAAGACCATTGATCTTGATAAGGTGTGATTGCATTTTTTACTTATATACTGCATTTGCTCACATGTCACTAGGGGAAAAAAGGTATATAAATAACTTTATCAGTATTAACTTCTTTGAAGTTCACTGATGGCATAGACATTTTTGTCAGGGCATTTTACTTTCTCAAATGCAAAGCCTTATTAACTTTCATCACAAGTGTTACTGTTGCAACTGCTTCTCTTTACACTCTTCTGTTATTTCAGTGAAATGTAAATGTCCTATATTGTCAATGACACGGGGGTGTTAACCTTCTAGGATGGCCCATAGATTCATGTAGGGGAATGCTAGGCGCAGGTAGAGTTGACTGACAATAGCATAAAATGACCGTTCTCTGGTCAATGTGTAGACCTGTTTTTGAGACTGTTTGAAAGCACTTATAACAATTCACTGAAGTTTTATTCCTCTTGTGTGGTCCAAAAAGTCATTTGCCTGTTGTTTTGGGGGTGGGGGAGCCAAGCTGCATTTCTGTGTTAGCACAAACAAAATGTTTTTATAGAGGTTTGCTTTGCTGTTATTAGTCCTTGTTTTGGATTAGACCTTGGTACTGTGTGACTGTGATATGTTAGAACAGATCCCTATCAGTTGCTCAACGTCTCAAAACTTTGAAGACCATATGTCCGAAACCATATGTCCAAAATTTTGAAACTCTGAACAGTTTGTATTGGGATCAACGTACGGAGCGGAACTTGGGATTTGCCATTTTACTCACTGTAGTGTGATCTCGGAGTTGGTATATTTAAGTAGCAGGGAGTGTGGGGGGTGCAGCAGGGCTTGCCCCCCCTGTGAAAAGGTAAGTAAAAATGTTTTGTACTTCTTTTTGTTTTTTATTTTGATTTCAAACTTTCAAAACTCCAAACATATGGTCTTGGCCATATGGTCTTCAGAGTTTTGGCAGTTTGATCAACCGTAGTAGATCCATTAGAACCACATAACCATTTTTTTTATATTTGAATAACTGAAGTTTTTTTTCCAGTAGGTAATATTGAAAAACTAGTAATATGTGTTATATGTAAGCGGGACTTTTATTTATGTGATATTTATGTATAGTATCCTTTTCTGTTTCATATCACATAGGATTATGCACCCAAGTGTCCAAACCCATACAACCTCCCCTTCAGTGACTCAGAGAATGACGGGATCATCCAAGCCTTTCACCAACATGGTGCCTTTCTGTCTGACAGAGGATGTGGGGATATATCTGGAAGAATGCAAATCTGGAACCAGACAGTGAATGATGTAAATGCTGTTGGGGGACACAACAGGACATATGATCAGGTATGTCATAGGGACACTGACATGATTTCATCAGCTCAGAGGAGAGCACCTGCAGTGGCCATGGACAGCTGGCTATTAGAGGGGGCCTGCTACACAGCCACCACTGACACCAAATGAAGAGTTCCTGTCCACCGTCAGGGATCCAGAGAGCACAGTGGAAAGTGTACAACAGCATGTAATTGATGTTGGTGCTGCTGTTTCAAGGAGGACAAATATATCCCAGGAGGAACTTCCAGGTAGGCTTACATATGTCAATTTTTAAATATTTCTTGTATAGTGAAATATTAACATCAGTAATTAAGTTGATTTAATATTTTTTTCGGAGGAAACTATTTATAGATGGATACAGTTAACAACACATCCTGCTTCATTGCACATGGGCTTGGGGTGAACTTGTCCAAGTTTCAGTTAAATGTATTGTTAATGGACATATAAAGGCCAATTTGTCCTGTTATTGTTATTGTGATGATGGTATCCTTACATTTTGCTTAACTTCATCCATTACCATCCTGTCTAGCAAGTGTGGTGTCATCTGCACATGGTAAGCCAAACATTTATTTCAGTACTGATGAACATTTGACAGAAATATGCATTTATCCATATGCGTGTGAGGTAGGTGTTAGGACTGTGCATGTATTGCTGTACCATCTGTGATAGTGGTACCAGTGTTACTTTGTTAGCATATATTAAACTGTAATAGTGTAGCTATTTTTTTCCCTTTGTTTGTTGCTTATTATCACAGGTGGTCCTGACAGTGTAAAACTCTTACCACCTGATGTCAGAGTACTGACAGACTCTGATGATGATGGTGGCCAAACACAGGCACAGTTGGGGGGAGGGTGCAGAGGTTGAAGCTGACACTGAGATTGACATTCAGTCATCCCTTGGAATTCCATTGGACAGAGCCAGTAGGCCTATGTAAACCGATTCCAGTGAGCCCTTCAATATTGGACAGGTGAAGGGTGAGACACTGGATCAGGACAGTGTGGTTACTGTGGCTTTAGTGCTTGTTAACTCTGGCTGTAGCCAAAGTGTGGGTGAGGTGCCATGCAGGAGGGCTGTTAGGGGTGCTCTGAGGAGGCCTACTGTCTATCCTCCACCTGATCCTGGTGTGTCATTCCGTGCCACTCGACGTATGTTTAGGGCCATCATGGAGACATGCACATAGTGCCTATAAAGAAATGCTTAGGGTTGTAGATGTGGCATAGGCTGACATGCATGACTGCCTCTACCATGTTGCCGATTCAATGGATCGGATGAATGATATGTTGGAACAGGCAGTGTCTCTGATGGAATGTCTGCTGGGAGGGGGACGGTATTTACTTGGGCATAGATCAGCCACATCATCTGATGTTAGCTGACATGGCCATGCCCAGTCATGCTCCAGTAGTGGCACTACTTCCACTGCTACATCAGTGGTTGAGGTGCCCACACCCAGATGCAGCAGGCCATAGGGTCATGGTCCTAGGTGTACTCATGCGGAGAGCTTGACCAGCAGACAGTCACATTCAGGTAGCAGAAGTGCATCTGACCATAGGTGTGGACATGCCAGTGCAACTCCTGGCATAGTCAGTTATCTGGGTCCAGGATGATGACGATGAACTGTCACCTCTACCATGCATGGCTCACACCTGTCCAACATACCAGGACACAAAGCTAGCACAGTGCTTGGCTGTGTTCTTGCAGACACTCACACACCAATTTCACCTGCAGTGCCCATACAGACACACACTAATAACAGTTATATGGGTCAGTATTGAGGCTTAAAGTTCAGTCTGTCTCAGTGGCCATTTGATACTTTATCCACATGTCTGCCTGTTTCTTTTCCGTATTCACATGCACTCACTAACGTTTGTGTCAGCCTAGGCCTCCTACCCTCACCTCCCAACACCCTGGCCTGTGCAAACATGATAACTGTGCCATATCCTTGTTTTCTATCTTTTGGATTTAGGGATACATAAATCTTTTGTCTGATACTCAGGGTGATAGCTGACTTAGTGCTTAGTGTATCTGTTGTTGTGATGCTGTTTTGCAAATTGTAATGGTTGCTTACAGGTTTATGTAATGTGTATATCCCTTCCATATTCTTACACCACCAAAGTTGGACCAAGCCATAAATAAAAGTGTGACAAGGACCCAACAATGGGGAGAGCTTTTAAAAATTGTGGTCTTACGAACTTAGACAGCTGATGGAATAATAGGTTTTGCATTACTATTTTCATGCTTGTTTGAGGGATATGAAGTCTGAAACTGAAATGTGTGTCATTATTTTTTAACTTCACTCTTTAATGATTTGCATATGAGGCCAAACTGTGGACATTCAGTGAAAATCTGTACATTTTAGAAGTAAGTCCTATTAGTCGACAGAGGATACATTTATTGACATAAGTCAGTGCTGTCACATCTTGATGCAACATGCCATTCATTTGTATTCTTAGACATTTATTTTTCTATTTCAGGTTTAATGCTTACCTTGGAATTCCAGCAGTTGCAAGAATTTTAGTTCAGTGATTACTCTGATGCTAGCAGGACATAGCCATTACGTGGGTAATATAGGTTGTGAGCATTGCCTGCCATCATTGTTACTGTATGTATGTGTGTAGGATGAAGATTTTAGCCCCTTAAGTGGCAAGCGTGTATGCTATCCATGGCCAATTAGCCAGTGCAAGGCCATATTCTGCATGTCTGCATCTGCCTACACACACAGCGGCTGGTAGATCCCTCTGCTTGTGGCTATGGTGACCTTGCCAGTAGTGGTGGGATGTGTGGCCCTTCCCCTTGCTGTTCCTGCTGAAGCTGTTTTCTCAGGATAATGTTGTGAATCATGGCACAGATAGTGAATATTTCAGCACATGTACAGGGATTGTACTGCAGGGCTCCCGCAGATGTATCTAGGCACCGGAACAACTTCAGCAGCCCAAACACATGCTCTGTGATATTCCTTATTTGAATAATAAAAATAAAGCTTAGATAAAGCCAGGAAAAACTACATAGAGAAAAAATATATAAAAGTATTCTGGCACCATGATGTCCAAAGAGACTAATGATTGTATATATTTTATTGAATAAACTACACAAACAAAATACTTCACTTTACAAGGCTTCTTCAGGCAGATAACCAAAAAAACTATATTATAGCAGTTAAATAGTAAAAACAATTGAAACAATTAAAACTATGTGATACAAAAATCTAACATTTAAAGTCACAGTCATCTAATGTTATTTCTTAAATTTTTAAAAATTGGTTTCACTGTAAAGGTTTCATTAAACCCTGGGGGGATGTATGCTCTAAAGCAAGCTATCCATCTATTTTCTTGTTTTTCTGTTTCAGTCAATAAATCACCCCGTCTAATATTATTATTAATAGTTTGAAATATTAAAATCTTTAGGCAAATAAACAAAAAAACTATATTACAGCATTTAAATAGTAAAAACAATTGAAACAATTAAAAACATGTGACATAAACAAATCTAACATTTAAAGTGACAGTCATCTAATTTTATTTCTTATAGGTTCATATTTTCATAGGTGTGTTCTAGGCTACTGGCCCTGGAGCCTTTACAAGCCTAGCCATAGGATTACCCTGGCATCGTGCCACCTGAACTTAGCTCCCAGTGCCTCTGTCAAGTAGAGCCACTGGCGTGATTCCCGGGGTGAATTTTCTATTTCCCATCCACTCATCAAGATTTCTATTAAATCTTTTAAAATTGGTTTCATTGTAAAAGTTTCATTAAGCCCTGGGGGGATGTGTGCTCTAAAGTGAGCTATCCATCTATTTTCTTGTTTTTCTTTTTCTTTCAATAAATCACCCCCTCTAATATGCTCATTAATAGTATGCAGTATTAAAAACTTAAAAGATTGTGTACAATGTTCTTTAATGTGTTTATATAAGGCATTAGTATCTCTTCCCCTGCGTATTTCAGAGAGATGATCACAAATACACTCTTCTAACTTTCTATTGGTCTCTCCAGTATAAAAAACATTGCATTTTATGAACAATGCCATATATATAAGATTCTTAATATTACATGTGTCATAGGTAAGAATATAGTTGAGAACCAACTGCTGCACACAGCTAGACTGAACACTAAATATGAAATTATGAATGTGCAGTTAGATAAGCTAGTTAAAGATTTCACACAAAGAGGGTATAATAAGACTGATATTGCACAGATGAAGAAAGAAGAACTGTCTCATAGAAATAATATAGCAAAACCGATATTCGCAGAAAAGGAAATGTTAACTAGAAGTAGTAATATCTCTACAAAAAAGTATGTGTCACCCGGAAATAACACTACTATAGATAAAGCTGAAATTGAGTATAATTTGAAACTTAAATGTATTTTAACATATGATAGAAATACAAGTAAGGTTAAAGAAACTATTCAGAAACATTGGTTTATGGTCCAACACACACCATCTTTCAAGAATATTACAACAGAACATCTTTCTTTTACACATAAGCTCTCTAATAACTTGAAAAAGTATTATGTTACAAAGAACAAGAAAAATATGTCAGTAAGCTAATTAGTACTAGAGTAGGAACATATAAATGCAATGCTTGTCATTTCTGCAATTATATTTTTACTGATGTCTTTTAAGTAGCCTATTAATAAACAAGATTTTGTTATTAATACCTATGGCACATGTAATACTAAGAATCTTATATATATGGCATTATGCAAAAAATGCAATGCTTTCTATATTGGAAAGACCAATAGAAAGTTAAAGAGTGTATTTGTCATCATCTCTCTGAAATGTGCTGGGGTATAGATACTAATGCCTTATATAAACACATTTTTTGGGAGGGTGGTCTGTAGCAGGCTATAAACTGGAAGGCAGTTTTACCCACTGTTAGTTGCACATGGATAGTCTCTGATGCTTCGTGCTGCGCCACCAACCTGGAGGTGTGGGTATCTTTGACGAATATTGATACTCCCCCTCCTTTTATGGTTCGGTCCAAGTTTTGGGGCCGAAAAGCATGGTATGAGGTATAACCTGATAGTGCTGGGATGCTCTCGGGAGCCTTGAACCAGGTTTCTGTTACTGCACATATATCGATGTTCTCCATGCTAAGGAGAGTTTTGAGTGCATGCATCTTGAGGTTTAGACTTCTGGTGTTGAGTAGCATTACTCTTAGTTTCTTATCCCTTGTGATACCTATGGAGGTGGGTTTGTCTTTTGAGCCTTGCCTAAAAAAGGCACTATGGGGGTGGCAAGAGCCTTTGCCAATATCCAAAAGCCCAGGGGTGACAGGTGCAAGCCGTCCCTAGTGAAGCATCGTGGCTTGTCGAGCATGTCATCCCAGGCTGACAGGCATTGGATCCCCTTTGAATGACACCAATACTTAAGCCAATTGTTGAAATTGATCATCTTGTCTATATATTGTGGCATAATTCTTGGTGAGGGTAAGATGCTACTCAAGGTCAGGGTCATACCGGCCTGGGCTACATGCTCAGAGTTGGCAGTTAATGGAGTGGTAGCCATTTCTCTTTGTGTACACCCTTCCCTGTTCCCTGGATGGTGCTTTTATTTCTACATCTGTACAGTCTATGGCACCCAGGACTTCAAGGGAATGTGCTACAGGGTAGAACTACTGCATGGTTCTGGCTCTGTTGTCAGGTATACAGGGAAAACATATGTACTCACTGGCATGTTGGAGCACAGCATTCAGGAATTGATGGAGGATGCTATGCTGATACCTGTGACACTGCTAGCATGTCCCCCTGTTGGTCTCTAGAAGGTTCCAGTAGTTAAAATTCTAAGTGCTACACATACCTTAGTCTCCACTGGGATTGGTTGCCCACAGTTTGCCCTTGTTCTCAGTTGAGGATGACAGAGGTTGCAGAGTTCCTGTAATGTATCTCTTTCTACCCTGTAGTGCTCTATAGTTTCCACATCATGGAGATTGTGAAAAGTTAAACTGGGTCTAAAAACCCTTCTCCTTATTGGCTGTGATCTATTAGGAGCAGAAGCAGCACATACACATGAATAACAGCAACAGCAGCCCCTAACATTCTTTCCATGTAGCCTAGTTTCTATGGCTGTATTCCAACAGGGTTTGTAATTCACAGGCAAACCCAGCACTGAATTTACATGGTTGCTTTATAGCTTGTTGAATAGCCCTCCATCTTGGACTGGTTGATTATCATACAATTCAGCTGCTTATGCTGTAATTAGCATGTCACAATGTTTACCATGTTTGAATGGTTTGATACACAGTATAGAGCTGCTTACTGAATCCAAAATGGTGTGCTACCATATGGTTTTAGCGGACCATATAGGCTTTACTGAATCTGCACCCAAGTCTTTTCACTGCAGTCACAACACACACTTTCAGTCAAGATGGATTATCCAGTGGCGGATCCAGGAATCTGTGAAAGGGGGGGAGCAGTCTGGTCAGTCAACTACCAGGGTGGGAGTGAGAAAATGGGACACTTTTTTTTGGGGGGGGTTGTATAAAGATTACCTTAAGATGCTCTGACGTGTAAAAAGAAGGCAATATACATTCGGTTGACCGATAAATTTATGGATGATCTCTTAATACAAAGTTCCTGCTCATAATTAACACTAAAAGTTATCTTAAGATACCAAATATAACTGTAGTACAGTAAACAAATGTAGTAGACAGCTGGGGTAGTGGATAGGCTGTGTTTTATCCCCTTCTACACTCAGAGGCAATAGGACACCCTGAAGTAACTGCAAACATTCACAGAGCTGAGGAATTTACTCATACATTAGCCACTATAGACAAAATCCCTACTGCAGATTAGGTGGTACCACTGTAGCTGGGATGTGTGCATGTTGTGGATTCTCCTTGCTTGCTTAGTGGCTATTAAAACATTTTACACCAATATCAATATCACTTTTTTCACATTCAAACTTTTCACCACATTTGACAGGGGATAAAAGGTATTTATAGTGACTGTCACATTTACAGATTAGCTAGGAGTCATATGATGTTATCCTATGTGCTAAGAACACACCTTTCCTACTTGACTTCAATGCCTTCTACTTTTGAAAGTCCTTGTGGCTGGTGGAGGGTTGTCTATATTTCTCCAGAACTCCATCATATCTAGGCTTATATAGCAAAATAATGACCTAGAAATACTCCATGTACTGTTAATGTAAATAAGATAATCTGCTACATGCTAGCCAATCACCAAACTCCTTTCATCTCACCAACGCGTGAAGCATACATAAACTGAGGTCACCATACCTCTCAACCTGCAGACATCAAAAATATAGATAAAGGGTCTTGGAAAGCAAATATATCCAACCAAAAATCTGGAACCTAACATCATAACTTCCAACTTAACTATGAGTGTAGGATGGTATCACTCAGAAACAAAGTTTATAAAAAAGTTGAGTGCTAAAAATGACTCCAAATATAGCACAGTTTACTCAAACATGTGACATAACCTAATAATTAAGATATGCAGTATTTCCATATCTCCGTAAACAAGCACCCTGAAAGATAGGTCTAGTAGAATTTACAAAAGTCAGAATCCCTTTTTCCCCAATGTACATCTAAATTAATTTGCAATAACTATAAGAATATAGTAACAATAAAGAAATTAGAGTTCATATAGTTGATTTCAGAAATCCGCACAATTAAACAATCAGTTTTTTTAAAGGAATGATTTAATTATGTAACAAAAACATGTACATCTTGAATGAATCAAAAAGTTTCCATAGCATGCAAGCCTCCTCTGAATGTTTAAAAGTCATAATGAATGATTTGGTCCTTCTGCTACAATTTAGAGGCAACCTTTTTTCACCTTTTATCACTCATTCATCAAGCATGTCTGCATTAGTTTTAACTGCATGAATAAAAGTGGATAAAACTTCTCAAGCCAACATAAACATTTAAATTTAAAAAAAAAATACTACTTTACAGTTTTCAGACTTTTACTGTATAATAAAGTCAACACATTATTTTGCACAACAAGATGTATTTATTCCAAAAGCGTACAAGGTATAAACTATGTACCACATGGGATTAGATGTTGCAACTCTTTGCATCCCCATAAAACAGACATCTTTGCACAAAGCTCTTCAAGAATACGCATTTGACACAGTTTATATTCATTCATGCCCCACATTTTACATTTTACAAACTCACTACACATACTCTGCAAGAAAAGTATTTAGAAAAGTTGAAGTTTTGATGGTAATTATGTAGTTACTAATCCAATACAACAAACCTTCCCTAAAGTTTTAAACTGAGTGTGCCCTTCTCATACATAGAGTAGTCCACAAAACAAATACATTTAAGATCAATTTGTTTGCTGTCAGCTCCATTCCTTCCAAAATGGCAGCCATCAAGCAGGCAGGTAGACTTTGTGGATTAAACCAAGTTATAAACAGAGAGGGGACAAAACAATATCCATAAGGGAACACAGCCTAAATACAGAACACCCCCACATATCCTTAAACTAAATGGACCATTCTAAGTGACTTCCCCTACACAGGAGCATCATCATAGCAACGAGACACCAATGTGTTTTAGACAGTTTTGTTATGAGCTCGTTGAGTCATGTAGTTTCCAAAAAATTCTTAATAAAAAAGTGTATTTGTTTCACTACATTGTCCCTGTGAAAAAAAAATGGCAAATGTCCAGAGATTTTCTAACAAAAAAAATTCCTGTTTTCTTTAATAGTTGCAAATACAATTTTGTTGTATCTGAAACACATAAATGTTATATGAAACAGCATAAGCATCAAGTTCTGCAAAAATAAGTGTTTATTTTCATCCATAAAGATACACGTCTCTGCCATCTCTGCCCACTACAACACGGATCCACCAATTTTCTCTCATCCTTTACTGAAACAGTACCTCAGAGGGGCAAAATACATAAGACTGCCCCGTAGAGCACCAACTCCAACGTGGGACCTCAACTTTGTTTTGGAAAAAAATAACCTTACCTCCTTTTGAGCCAGTTAGCACAGCAGAATTAAAATATATCTCTTGGAAAACTGCTCTGCTCCTGTCACTAACATCAGCATAAAGAGTTTCAGAATTACAGGCACTAATTGCAGTGGAACCATTCCTTATTTTCCATCAGGACCGGGTGTCGTTAAGAACTAACCCTACTTTTATGCCTAAGGTGGTTTCTAGTGCGTCTGTGAACCAAACTATTCACTTGCCAACTTTTTATCCAAAACCACAGAATAAAGGGGAGAGACTACTGCACTCTTTGGACATTCACAGGCATTTGCGCTTCTACTTGGACAAAACCAAAGCTTTCAGAAAATCTGAGCAATTATTAGTAGCATATGCTGCAGGAGCACAGGGAAAAGCCATTTCAAAACAGACTATTTCCAAATGGATAGGACATTGCATACGTTTCTACTGTACACACCATGGAAAACCTGTGCCTACCAGCATTAGACCTCACTCCACCAGGGCAACAGCCACCTCAACGGCCTACCTCAGAGGAGTACCTACCAAGGATATTTTGGAAGCAGCAACATGGAGCTCTGTGCATACTTTCACCAAGCATTACCACCTGCCTCTATACTCCAAACCCAGAGCTGGCTTCGCCTCTGCAGTGCTGCAGGGCCTTATAGCCACCCCAGATGCATTATAGTACCAGCCACCCTACCTCAGCTTTGGGATTCTACCCAAGTGTAATGACTGCAGCAGTGTAACACGATGAACATAGTATAGTTTTGTACCTACCATAAATGTAGATGTTCGAGTGTTCACACTGCTGCAGTCCAGGTTACCCTCCCTCCTTCCCCTCCATATTGCTGGTGCGTACCTAGGTCATCTGCCCTTTACTACCTATGGGGAGTATATGCTGGTAAGTGTAAGTTGTTATTTGCTTGTCTTACTTATGTTTTATTAGCAATTTGAATTGCCTACCTATTTGGGGGCACTTGACATCTGGGGCAAGAAAAACTGAAGAAAATGGCGTCGGCTGCATCTTATATACCCCTGTAGCACTGACGTCAGGGAGGAAGCGACAGCAACTGACGCCGGACCAAGACTTTGGTACTTAGGCCAGCTGGGGAACCGCCTGACGGCAGGATAACCCAAGTATAATGAGTGCAGCAGTGTGAACACTCGAACATCTACATTTATGGTAGGTACAAAACTGTACTTTTTTCTTCTCCAAGCTCTGCCCTTAGCACACATCTGGCTGTTTTGATCAGCTTCATGGGTAATAGTAGGCTAGCTGCTCTTGCAGACCATTTTAAGCCTAACTAATTTCCCTTTCAAAGGGGAGAATCAAATCCCGTTTCTGAGATAAACACCCTAACCATTATGCCAACCACAACCTCATGCTTAAGCAATTTAGTTTTTAACAGACATCTAATCCTAACCTTTACCGGTTCAATAAATTCACGGCTATTTCATTCCCGATACAAGGGTGTGTCTGCTGTAATTGGGCAAATGCAGTACAATCATGTTTTATTTCCATCCTAAGACAATTACAACTGAAAGAACTACATACACACAAAGTTGTGCGCATGTGTACATACGTATAGGTAATGCAACAAAGCACATATACACATTCTGTATGGCAGAGTAGCATGTACAATTCTATACACACACCACCAAAGAAAGTAGAACTGGTGCCCTCAACAGTGCTACAGGAATTAAAAAAAATGTCAAAGTCATCTGCAATGCGTTTATCTACATCAACCATTTATTCTACCACACATACTTTCACTTCACATTACAAAGTGCCTTAAACACCCTAATATGCATTCACACACATCTAATTCATCCATCCTGTAAAAATCACACCTGCTGAATTATTCAACTACCACACCTCCACAGTTTGGGACAGTACATAAAGTCTGCAATTTCAGCCTATGACACTGAGGTACATTCCTCGTAATGAGGTACACTTGAGAGGTGTGCATTTATATTTCCTAAGCTTTAAGATTTCTGCAAACACTGTGGAAAACGGAAGCTACCTAAACGGCACTACATAATATGATGCAATATTAACAGCTAATAATCTACAAAAGTGAGAGCGCATTCTGGGGATAAAGTAAAACAAACCCTCTGCAATCACTTATTCACACACCGGCCATCGTCCAACACCTCACTCATTCTCCGTTATCTAGTTTATCTTATTAGGAGTGTCAGACACACACACACACACACACACACACACACACACACACACACACCACATAGGTACATGCGCACAGCATGAACTCTGTTTTAGCTTGCGTTTACTGAAGGTTATGAAACAAGAAACTCAAAAGTCTGTCATTATTTAGTGACTTCGATACTCAGTGATTTGCCAGAAAATCATCTTTTGAGGAATGGGCCAAAACTAAGATTCTGTGAAAAATCTGGACATTTGAGAGTTGTGACTGCTGCTGGTTCAAAGCTTGGTACAGCGTTCACAGCCACTACTGTCTTTTTTCAGTTGTGCAATTATAGCACATAAACAAAGGTTCAAAGCCAGCAGCTGCGGAATATTAAATGCACTTTTAGCTGTGTATTTAGTCATCGCCTGCTTTGTGCTTCATTTCTTTACTTTTTCAATACATGGTGTGTTAGGCAATGTGCTGTAATTGGTAATAAAATAACAGTAAGACTTACAACAAAAAATAGCATGCATGCACAAATTCTCTGAAACACTGCTACTAGCAGACGTGTATTTCCTGTCAGAAGATAGCTAGGACCTTTATCATGTTAGCTCTGCTCCAAATTTGCGTACTAAAGCTCTGGTAGTAAGTGCTGGCTACTTAATAATTTCAGCCTACCTTTCTCCTCAGCCTCAGTTGCCCCGTAACTATTGCGATCAGATACATTTTTTCGATTAGCAGGGTTGCATAAATCGTAAAACAAAGAAAAACGTCGTTCTCCTTCGCCAACATTATCTCAGTAATTCCAGAGAAGGAAAAATGAAGGAAAGACTTCAAAAGTTAACGCCCACCGACATACCAGTAAGCAACTCTTGGCCAAAGGGTTACAGAAACTACTCATTTTTGGAGGGGCGGGGTGGTTCCGTAGCTCCCAAAAGCCCAGAGTTTTGCAGAATGTGTAGATTTTTTTTTATTCTGTTTGGTCCATCTAGTTTTTATTTTAAAATTGAACGAGCTTGTCTTCCGACAATAGCTTACCCAACAATTCCTGTCAGCTGTCACCAACACGCCTAAATTACAAGAGGAGATGCAGTTGGAGGAGGACCGTTATGTTATTAAAAAAAAAAAAATCATCATCTGACACCAACCTCCAATCACATCTCCGATGTACTTGGCGCATTGGTGACAGGATTCTTCAGGAAAGATGCACCTGATTTTAAAAAAAAAAAAAAGAAGAAAGTTTTAAAAGGGGCCGGCGCGAAAGAAGAAAGTTGAAAAAGGGGCCGGCGCGCGCCCCTGCGCCCATGCCTAAATCCGCCACTGTTATCTATGCAGGTAATCCCTCCACTGTAACTTAAGACTGTGCATCAAGTGGATGCACAGGCTTAAGGAGCAGCAGAAGGAGAGAGGTATGATGATTACTTTTTCTGTTTTGTGAAATGAAATGCATATGATCCTTGTTACAGGCCTGTATTTTTCGCATTACCTTGTATATTGCTTAGAATGCATGAATACCCATCATGCATCAGTAAGGTATATAGTGTTGCTTAAAACTGTGATTAAAATCCGAAAATGTTGAAATATCAGGTGGCATTAAACCTTTTTTTCAACACACAGTTTTTGAAATGTACTGCACAACCTAAATAACATTTGGTTGGTATTCTTGTCACACATGTTAAATATACAAGTTTTAATACTTTGATTGTTGTTTATAATGTATGGTTTGATATGCTTGTATGTGTGGCTGTGTTTCCTAATGCCTGATCTATTGCGCATAGCCTGCCAATTCACAGACTGGATGGGTGTCTACTCTGTCGGTGTTTCAGGCTATGGATCGGTACTAACTGCATATATGTAATGCATATAGTTGTATAGATACAATAATGTTAATACAACATATATTATATTCTTCTATGATGCCACTGGTGACTGAACATATAAAATATTTGTTACTGTTGTGTTCATTATATTGCTGTGTGTTCAGCCAATTATCCTGCTGCCTGGCTCAGATATTTGTCATACGGCTTGCTATTGTCCACAATACTTTCATCTCACTTTCTCCTCCTTTTAACAATAATACTTAGTGCCTGTTCATATGACTCATTACATGCAGACACCACAATTTATAGATTTCTACATTCATAGATTTTTTTACTATGCTAATGACCAGTGGTGGGTCTTTCTAAGCCTAGACAAGCTTTCATGAAAGAATAATGATGTCCTGTTTACAAACAGGACATTAATGGGCAGGTATTAATAAGGTACCTCTGTCCATAATGGACATGTGTGACAACCCCAGTGTAAATTTACAAATCACCGTACATTGGTCTAGTTTGTGCTTAAATTGTGTAATATACAAAACCAGCTCCACATGCATTTGAAACCTGTTAATAGGAGGTGCAGTCTATGGGACACATATTTTTTCTCTCTAGCATGTTCTGTTTAAGCCACAGTCAAAATTCTGGTCGATAGGCCTTCTATTTCTGGTACTGTTTGAGTTATGAATATGAAGGAGATTCACAGCTGGGGTATTTGCAGATTTTTTGTAATCTAATCATAACATCACCCCTCAAAAATGGGTCTATATTAAAACACCGAACGTTCAAAATTTCGATTGTTCTAATATCGACCCATTTTCAGCGAACGCTGAAAATATCGAAGAAACAGAAAACCAATTTTTTTCCTAGGGAAAGAATTCGGTTGTCCATTTCTGTTGATTCAGTATTTTCAGCGCTGTGGTGGAAAGTTACGGGTCGGGTTCAGGTAAGTGTGCGATTGTGTGGACGTGAGGGTTAGGGTGGGTTAGGTGAGTTAGGGTTAGGACGCGGGTCAGGTAAGTGTGCGATTGTGTGGACGTGAGGGTTAGGGCGGGGTAGGTGAGTTAGGGTTAGGGCATGGGTGAGGTGACTGTGCGATAGTGACGGACCTTAGGGTTAGGGTTTGGGTTAAGGTAAGTGGATAGTTAGTGGTGTATGTATAGTTTAGTGTAGGGTTAGGTGTAAGAGTTTAGGTGTATGTGTGTGGATTGCTGTTTGTTTGGTGTGCTTGTGTTGTGTGTATGTGTTTTGGAACAGCAAATATTTTCTGAATGTTCGATGTTTTAAATTTTCGATTCATAGGGTTCAATATTAGAACACTCGAAATTTTGAACGTTTGGTGTTCTAACATGGACCCCTCAAAAATGTATATCAGACTGATTAGAGGGAAATGCCTTTAAGGCCTTCTGCATAAGGAAGGTTTGTTATGCTTTTTTTTTTTTTTTTTTTGCATATTTAAACTCTGAGGCAGTTATAGTTTCTGCATGTGCCTGGTCAGGTACATACTGAAGGGAGCATTGTATTCTATGATTCATGTGATAATGGCAGACTGCAGTGTGATAATGACCTCTTTGGACCTTCTACCAAGCCCTTACTTATGACTTGTGCAACACAAAAGGATTTCCCCCTCTGTGGCTATGTGGTAGCTGAAGGTAAGGCTGCTGTCTGCATGCATACACAGATTCCTGGCCACTGGGTTGACTGCTGGGGTTGTATCATCAAGATGTTAATTATCCATGATGACTGACTGTCCAAACGGTATAATTATGCAATTGTTACAACTGATTTCAAGAGCATGGCTTTGCTACCATTTGTTAGTCATAGATAGGCCTTCTTGAAGAATGCTTGTGTCTGCATTGGAGTCAGTGATAACCTCCAGCTTGCAGTTATCTGCAAAGTTAATCAGCCATAAGCTTTCACCATTTACATCCATTTCATAGAAATAGATTCCAAAAAGAAGTGGACTCAGTAGTGAGCCATGGGAATCTCTGCTATTGACTAAGCTGTTGGTGGATGTGGCCTCACATATTTTGACCTCCTGGGTCCTATCAGTTAGCCATTTGGCTATCCAGTAGGGGATAAAATGGTTTATACTTAACTTAATGAGCTTGTTTATAATGCCTGACTTGGGCATTGTAGCGAAATGTTTGGCCAGGTTGACGTAAGCTGTGTGCACAGTCCTAGCCACATACATTGCTTTACTGACACTCTCAGTGAAGTCCCACACATTTAATAGGCATGACCTTCCTTTAACAAAGCCAAACTGGGATAGAGCCGGCATTTGCATGTTATCTATAGCCTCATTTACTATGTCCATGGTGAATCTTTACATGGAGTTACATATGATGCTGGTCAGAATTATGAGCCTATATTTTCCATGAGCAATGTTTAGAGATCCTTTGTGCAAGGGCATGACTGTAGCCATCTTCCATTATTTTAGCATAAAACCTGACTGTAGACTACAGTTGAAAAGTGATTGAAGTGGACCAGACAGGTCATGTTTCATGTATGTATTAAGCATCTCTGGATGCTATTGAGGCTCATTGGTGCAGTATATTTTGCCTTGAAATGTGCATTGCAAAGCTGTTCTGTAGTGATGGTTGTGTGTAATGTGGTATACAGTATCTCCTTCGGACTATCAGGTGGTGAGTGGGGGGATACGTTTCAGCTTAACCTTACATTTACATCCACACACAGACATAACTGTTCAGGGAACACATGCAAGGTAGAAGGAAAGGGAATGATGACCTATTTCCATAAACTCAGATGACCAGTTTACTAAGGCAGACTGCATTATTAAACAGTGCAGGCCACCATAATGCTATTATGTTGACATTTACAAGCTATGTTTTTTTTTTCAAAGTTCAGTTACGTTAAGTTGCATAAGGCAGTGTCAGGCATGCTTCCATTCAAATCTCAGGATGTGTTACATGTGCTTGTCATGCTTCATGCTGGCCAATATTCAAATGTTCAGATGATGTCCTGATTCCCACTGTAAGCTGTGTTATGCATGCCATTGCATGGCCTTGTTTATACTGTCCACATTATTGATGGATGCATTCTCCCTGACATGCTCTGTTATCGTTCATGTCCATAAATATAGATAAATTGACATAGGGAAGGTGTTGTGAGAATTATGAGCCATTCACTACAGCAATTGTGCTGATTATAATTCTGCTACTTGCTAATGTTTGCAATGTTTAAAACTGAAACGTGTTTTAAATAAGAAGTTTGATGTATGTTCCTACACCTTCAGTCACATATTTGTATTTGTACAACTCATCAGTGGATGGTACATTGAGTAACTGTGTTATATTGCAAATATGCACCATCAACTTCATATTAAGGTCAGCTATGACCTTCAGGGGAATGTTCTGCATGACAGACATTTGCTTTTCATTCCTGCCATGTTTTACAATTTATCTTGCTAGAACATGGGACCCGTGCACATTTAGGTTTTAGATACCGAAGACAAGCACATGCAAGGCCACCAGAGTCCTCAGATGATGATGGTGATGAAGACAATAGCAATGATGAGGAAGCTGGACCTCCACCTGCCTGAACCATCATGTCTTCTGCACCCCAGAGAAGATGACGCCAGGACCAGAACAGAGACAATTTTTGGGAGAAGATCTGGGAAGTTGTAACCAGTGTGATCTGAACACAGATGAGGGACATTATGGGACATTCTTCCAGAACATAGAATGGGCTATGCAGGATTCATTCAGGGAGATAGCCCATGAGGACATTTGTGAGTCTTCGGTTGTGTTACACTGCCAACATGCTGATTGTCATATAATTGACTGGACTGTATAAGAACACCTGCACCATGTAGCTGACATACATATGCATTATCATTGTGTAAGCTTTAATTGTGTTTCAATGTGTGCATGGCACAAATTAACACATTACACTTTCCTCCCACCTTCAGCTGTCCATCATGCATTGTGGGAGTTAACATGCATCTACTGCTGCAAGAATTAGTCTGTAAACGTGTTTGACTAAAGGCAAATGACAGACAACAGATGTCCATTGTCCAACATGTCCACTGTGGTATGGTTTGGAACTGTGTATTGCCATATCATATATGTGCAAAAGAAGGAAATATTTTCCATGTGTTTTGGATGACAGTTGTCATGATATCCCACTGGCATAATGCATTGTGCACCATGTATTGGCAATACCAATACCATGTGGGATCATATTCAAGTACATCATAACTATGTGCTGCCCTCCTTTTCTGACTGCATCAAAGAGCAATGTTGCATTAATCTATACACAGTGATTGAAATAAATTATTCAGTAACAGTACATTACGCCATGTTTACTGTATGTTAAATTTCAACATCCATTATTTATTCACACAAGTTCATATCTTCCACAAATACTTGTACACATTAACTGATTGTGCATGTGTCTGCACACAGTTGGATCCATAGTGACACACAATTGTACCCTTGACATGTAAACACTTAATGACTTACCACTGATGCGCTGTAATTATGCTCACAGGAGTGTCCTTTGCTCACTAATGAGGGTGATATACACCTGTGTTTGTTTATCCAAAATTCGCATGACAATATATGTGTATGTGCTTGAAATTCTTAGCTTGCTTACTTATGCATGTTGATGTTACATGATTGCATGTTATTATGCATAAATTTTATGTTGACATTGGAAATCATTCTGCCCTTATGACATACATTTTCCATTTGCTTAAATGTATTTTGGGTTGGCTTCTACAGCACCCAGTGTGCCGTACACATGCATTTGCAGTGTGTCCACTTAGCTTGTCCTGCTTTTCCTGGTGTGGTCCCAGGTTGTCCACCTCCTTTCCACCTTTATATTTCTGTATTATATTTTGAATATATATGTTTGCCTTTGTTGCAGTTATTGACCATTGCCATACATTATGTTGTTGACATGGTGAACATGTGCTACATGTATTGCCATTTTACAGATGTAGGACATCTGCACACAAGCCGCTGGTTACTGCTTGCAATACATCCTTGTTCTCATTATACTTGTGTGTTAACCAGTGTACATTGCTGAAATCTGTGTGCACAACTTGCTATATTTTTAAGCTGGAGTGTTATATTTTTGTAAATATTCTTACATGTTATTGGTGTTTGTGTGTGTGTGTGTGTGTGTGTGTGTGTGTGTGTGTGTGTGTGTGTGTGTGTGTGTGTGTGTGTGTGTATGTGTGTGTGTGTATTGACCTTGATTTCATGTACGTTCCATTTCAGCCACTGACAGTCATACATATAGAGCTACAGCTGTGTGTTGCCTTTGACACGGCATATTTGTGTTAACATATATGCATTCCATTACACTTTTATTTGGGTTGTGTATGCCTACTTGTGTATTTAGCAGAAATGTTGCTGCTTTTCTGCAGTACTTCTGTGCTTGGTTGTTTGTCTTGCACATGTGTAGTTGTACATTTTTAGACCTGCATTTGCTCATCTGTGGTGTTGCTTGGCTAACAGTTGCACTGCTGATAAGATTACTTAGGTATGTGTTTATCCAATTTGTACTGCACTCCTTATTTATTACCCTCCAACACACATCTACCATTGGTCATACACATCCAAGTATAACTGCCACACAGTTTGCAACATGTCATAATGTGACACTGCATAGGTAGATATGTTTTTTCTGCATTTCACCATGGCTAGTATGCATCCCGGGTCTATATCATATGTTCGAAGGTTTATAACTTTGAAAGTTTAAATACTGAATTTAAATGTTCGAAGTTATAAAACTTTGAACATATCTAAAATAAAAAAAACAAACAAACCCAAAACTAAGGGCTGTAGGCAGGGGGGCAAGCCCCTTGCACCCCCCACACCCCTCCACTCTTTAAATATACCAACTCCCAGACGGCACTACAGTGCAGTAAGGGAAATCTTCCCTTTACCGCACTATAGTGCGGTCTCGGAATTGGGAGATTTAAAGAGTGGGGGGGCAGGGTGGGGTGTAGCCCCCACATGGGGGGTGCAGGGGGGCTTGCCCCCTTGCGTACACTACTCAGGTAAGCTCCATTTTTTTTTTATTATATGTTTGATGTTTGAAACTTCGAATATTTAAATTCGATTATTTAATGTTCGAAGTTTTCAAACTTCAAACATATAATATAGCCCCATGCATCCCCAACCTGTTTGACAACTTTCCATTGCCCATGATGTGCAGTGTGCCTTCTGTGTAATTTGCCTGTCTTTACTGTTTCTTTCCAACCTTTGTCTGTCATGTGTTGTGTGCAATTTGTTTTACAGGTATACCTGTTGTGATGTCCTTCTCCTCTCTCCGTGTGTCCCTGTGCTTACCTTTCCTTCTATTCTTAAGAAAAAAAAAAAACAATGGAGCCTATTCCCACCAAAAAAAAAAAAATACCCATACCCCTCTGACGTTCCTTCAAATTTTCCTTTTCCAACTTCCCCTCTTGTGTGTCCCTCTTCTTCACCCATACCCCACATTCTATCTCTCACTTTTCTTGGATGTGTGCATTGCTTGTGTTCCCCACACAAGTCCCACACCCATTGTTAGCTAATGTTAGTTGTGGCAATGTGGCCATGATTGCTCTTCGTCTTTATTTTTTATTAGAAATTTTACAGAGCAAACAGGCATATTTTTATTAGGACTTGACCTACAGAGCTATCCGTAGTTGTCTCTGAGCTTACTGCACAGATTGCCGAAAATAAGTATTACAAATGGCATGGAGCTTTAAAGCAAGTATATTTTGCTAGTAAATGAATTAAGAAAATGTCCGTAGTTGTCTGTAATGTTTCTGGACACATTTCTGAAAATATGTATTACAAATGCCATGCAGCTTGCATTGGTATAATTGGCATAATGGAGTCAGTTATAGTCCATAGTTTTCCTTAAGCTTACTGGACAAATTCTTTTATAGCATGTAAGCCTGTCAGGATGCTTGAATTGTCATAATCTTTCTATAACTTTGTTGATGTACAACATGCTTTGACAGCAATTTGTCATTACTTATGGATTACTTGTGGGATTCTTTAATGCGCAGTTACTACTGTGCTACTCCCTTGTGCACTGAGATATTTTGAGTTCATTGTAGTACATTTACATATTATACCATTATCTACAAGTTTAGTGCTGATATTGGCATGATGCACTAAAATCTGCAAGCTTTATGGAATCTGGCCCAAGATCCCCTCTGGTATGTAGAAATTCAAGTATATTTTTGTCAACTGGAAAAGACCCAGAGTTTTACAAGAAAATTGAAAGGCCTTAAATCCTTCAACTATATCCTTAAATTAGCATGATTTTCTTTATATTCAGTAGCATAGTACAATACAGACTGCACAGTGAAAATGTATATAATGTGACTGTCAGACAAGGTGACATAATGATGGAGAAGATGTCTTTGTGATAAAAGCATACTGACATAAACAATGGAGAGGACATCTAGCAGGGATATTATATACAATCAGGGTTAGGTGCATATTGTGAAGCTCTATAAACTGGTTTGCCTGAATATGACTGTAATGTCAGCAGAGCTGTGCAACAAGTGGGACACAGTTACAGGCTCATGGACAACAGTAAACAGAAGTACTCACAATCATGAGCAGTTTCAAAATAACACCACCAGTAACCCCATATCTCTGACACAACATATGTGATTCTGAGTGTTCACAGAAGGTTCTGCATGAACATACTTGTACAACTATTATGATGTGTCAGCAATCTGTTAGGGTAATCAAGCACACCATCCTGATACTGCAACATCTGCTGGATGTGTTAGAACAGTCACTTCTATACCTGCATGTGACATTCTGATAAACCCAGGCTAGTTGACTGATGTGCATGACATATATATATATATATATATATATATATATATATATATATATATATATATATATATATATATATATATATATATATATAGAAAGAGAGAGAGAGAGAGAAATAGCATAATCCACACTCTCATGAATGTAACCCATACCATCAATGTTGTCAAACAGCTATGTATGTACTATGTGCATCACTGGAGCAGGTATCACACATGCATTTGGTATAACACTTTGATGGGGGTTCCACACCATCAGACAGTAATGTTTCTGCAAGAAAAAGAATACTTGGGTATGGCCAATAATATGTGTGAGAGCTCACTGTGGCAAAAGTGGTACATTTCAATTACACATCACTAGAAGATGTGAAGGGAGGTACATAAAGAAGGGTGCATTGTACTCAGTTATTGGTGTGAAGAAGGTTGTGAACTATGGAGGTACTATGGCCTTTGATGTGGCTATCCTGCACATACTCAGGAGTTGTGTTACATACAAGGGGTAGTCACCATTGTGGGCATGTGGTGGTGGATGGTCCACATACCATCTACCCCAGGACACAGGTCACATACCACTTAGTCTGCTCATTGGGGTGTAATGTCTACATTATCATTATGTCATGCATTTGTTTTCATAACATAACAAATCCACCCATGTTTTTTCTTCTTATGTGTTGTCATGGTTGTGGCAGCATTCATTGGAGTGTGTTGATACTGTCTGTATTATACTAATATCACAGTTGGAGTCAATGATTGCTCACAATCTTTAGTCCTCCAGACATTTGTTTGGGCACAGGATGTGTATGTCATTCTTGATGTCTATGACTTAATGAACAGGAAAGGCGCTAGTAGACAGCCCTGATGTATGGACCTGATCAGTGGACTCTATATATAGGTCATTTCACCACATCTGAACATAGTTAGATGCCATGTATGTGATCCAGTGGTCTGCCAACTTAATGATATAGCTGTTTATGTCCACATATGACAGTATTGATTGAATACCTCAGTGTGGATTTGTGTCAAATGCCTTGGTCTGCTCAAGTTTCACAGGATGATAGTGCTGTCATCATGCATGCCCTCAATGACCTTCTTGAGGACATCCAACAGTTAACAGACATAAAAAATAAGATAAAGTTCAGACGGAGTAAATGCTCTACTACGGACAAAAACAGGATCCAAATAAGACAAGAAAACAGTCCGTAGAGCAAAACAATGGTGAGGTTTCCAAAATTCCAAAACGCTGTCTTTGTTGTCAAAATAGCAAAAAAGTTGCCAAGTACTCCAAAATGGTAAAAAACAGGTTTATTCAAACAGAATATAAAGGTGGTAAGCGCTTTCGCTATTATAGCTTCTTCAGACCAAATTACAATTAATTAAATGTTACAATCATATTTATCCTGAAAAAGGCGCCAAACCTAGTAAAACTTAAAGGAATACAACCTATCAAATACTAAAACACTTTAAAACATATTAGTAACAAAGAGTATTCATAAAAATATACTACATTGAACCCAAATAATTATGATAAGAATCATTATATTAAAACATTATATCATATCATTTAGAAACTTTTATCCTTCTTGATTTTAACAGGGGACGTAAGGGGACCTTGCCATTAATGCCTGGTGGTACATCAGCCCTGAATTTAATGATCCAGTTAATTTCACGGATCTCAGTATAATTTTCTACATCTCCCCTTCTGTGTGTTCTAGATATATGTTCAAGTATCCTAAATTTGAATTTATGATCAACACCATGTTCAATGGTGTGTTTAGCAAGTGCATTTGACAAAGTTCCTTTCCTAATATGATAGGCATGCTCGCGTATCCTATCTCTGAGTGTCCGATTCGTCTTGCCTACGTAGTAGGCTGGACACAATACGCATGATGCCAAATACACTATATCTTTGGATTGGCAGTTACCTGTCACACATATCCTAAAACTACCATTTCCATATGGGTACTTAAATATGGGGTCACTCAGGATATAATTGCAGAAATTACACCTATTACACGGTACCATGTGTCTATCATCAGGAGATGTAATGATGGTATTGCCATTGGGATAACACAACAGCTGTTTGAGGTTCTTTTTGTTGCGATGGACAAACTTGGGTCCCTCACCTATTAATTTGCTGATAGTAGGATCTACAGATAAGACATGCCAGTGTCTAATGTAAATGTCCTTGAGGGCACCCACATCATTGGTATAATATAGGGGAAAAATAACCTTGTCACTGGATATCACATCATCTGAACTAGACTGAGTGACGTCCGCTTCTGAATAAAATCTAGAGGCACCCTCTGAGAAATAGGGCATAGCCCTATTATCCCTGAAAGCGGTGATGGCTTCCATACCTTTACCGATGTCCTTATCACTGTAGCCACGTTCCTTAAACCTTGCATCTAAATCCTCCAATCCTAATTTGAAATGAAAGTCAATAGGTGTGTACCTGGAAAGTCTCATGGACTGTCCCTGGACTATGTTCTTGTAAACATATGCAGGGTGCATGCTGGTGCGATGCAACAGCATGTTCTTATGACTGATTTTCCGATGCAGACCTGTGTTGACCATTCCTCCATGCATCTTTTCTACAAATATGTCCAGGAATGGAATTCTTGTATCTGACCATTCCATGGTAAAGTTAAGGAACCAAAGGGACTCATTTAACTGCCTAAAGAACTCATTTAAAAGTGTCGGTGTGCCTCTCCATACCATAAACAGGTCGTCCACAAAGCGCCTATAAAAAGGTACATGTGACCTATACAGTGGATGTCCAAACAAATGCCGGTGCTCCCATTCAGCCATCACCAGGTTGGCGTAGCTATTGGCACATGATGTGCCCATAGCCACGCCAGCCCTCTGTAAAAACATGTGTTCCTGGAAACAAAACACATTAGATTCCAGAACCATCTCTAATAACGAGAGAATCAGATCTATATTCCTAGAGGTGAAGGAACTTGATCGGTCCACAAAACACCTGACCATATCCATACCTTCCATATTCGGAATCATCGTGAACAGGGACTGCACATCCATTTGTGGAGCGGAAGTCGATTTGAACAACATTGGCAATGTGGATTTTAATCGTGAAGGTTTGCGGCTGGCATCAGAGAAGTTAGAACAGGACATGCTTAAGTTAAAACGCCTTCAAACACAAAGGCAACATTTTGAGATATGTATCCAGCGTCGGCTGGTTCCAAGAGGCCTTAGAGTACTCAAAAGGAGTACACATGTACCTTTTTATAGGCGCTTTGTGGATGACCTGTTTATGGTATGGAGAGGCACACCGACACTTTTAAATGAGTTCTTTAGGCAGTTAAATGAGTCCCTTTGGTTCCTTAACTTTACCATGGAATGGTCAGATACAAGAATTCCATTCCTGGACATATTTGTAGAAAAGATGCATGGAGGAATGGTCAACACAGGTCTGCATCGGAAAATCAGTCATAAGAACATGCTGTTGCATCGCACCAGCATGCACCCTGCATATGTTTACAAGAACATAGTCCAGGGACAGTCCATGAGACTTTCCAGGTACACACCTATTGACTTTCATTTCAAATTAGGATTGGAGGATTTAGATGCAAGGTTTAAGGAACGTGGCTACAGTGATAAGGACATCGGTAAAGGTATGGAAGCCATCACCGCTTTCAGGGATAATAGGGCTATGCCCTATTTCTCAGAGGGTGCCTCTAGATTTTATTCAGAAGCGGACGTCACTCAGTCTAGTTCAGATGATGTGATATCCAGTGACAAGGTTATTTTTCCCCTATATTATACCAATGATGTGGGTGCCCTCAAGGACATTTACATTAGACACTGGCATGTCTTATCTGTAGATCCTACTATCAGCAAATTAATAGGTGAGGGACCCAAGTTTGTCCATCGCAACAAAAAGAACCTCAAACAGCTGTTGTGTTATCCCAATGGCAATACCATCATTACATCTCCTGATGATAGACACATGGTACCGTGTAATAGGTGTAATTTCTGCAATTATATCCTGAGTGACCCCATATTTAAGTACCCATATGGAAATGGTAGTTTTAGGATATGTGTGACAGGTAACTGCCAATCCAAAGATATAGTGTATTTGGCATCATGCGTATAGTGTCCAGCCTACTACGTAGGCAAGACGAATCGGACACTCAGAGATAGGATACGCGAGCATGCCTATCATATTAGGAAAGGAACTTTGTCAAATGCACTTGCTAAACACACCATTGAACATGGTGTTGATCATAAATTCAAATTTAGGATACTTGAACATATATCTAGAACACACAGAAGGGGAGATGTAGAAAATTATACTGAGATCCGTGAAATTAACTGGATCATTAAATTCAGGGCTGATGTACCACCAGGCATTAATGGCAAGGTCCCCTTACGTCCCTTGTTAAAATCAAGAAGGATAAAAGTTTCTAAATGATATGATATAATGTTTTAATATAATGATTCTTATCATAATTATTTGGGTTCAATGTAGTATATTTTTATGAATACTCTTTGTTACTAATATGTTTTAAAGTGTTTTAGTATTTGATAGGTTGTATTCCTTTAAGTTTTACTAGGTTTGGCGCCTTTTTCAGGATAAATATGATTGTAACATTTAATTAATTGTAATTTGGTCTGAAGAAGCTATAATAGCGAAAGCGCTTACCACCTTTATATTCTGTTTGAATAAACCTGTTTTTTACCATTTTGGAGTACTTGGCAACTTTTTTGCTATTTTGACAACAAAGACAGCGTTTTGGAATTTTGGAAACCTCACCATTGTTTTGCTCTACGGACTGTTTTCTTGTCTTATTTAGTTAACAGACATGGATGTAGCAGTAACAACTCACATGTGTCTTTTGCACACAGCCAGGATATTACTAATGTCCATTCATAAAAGGTCCATGATTACATGTTGGTCTACCTCACAGATAAGGGGAGTCAGGATGTGTCTATACATGCATGCATCAGGTGCTGTCCCTTCCACTCAGATGGATACATGTTGATGTACACCCTTCTACGGGAAAATATTCCATCTGGAGAGTGTGTTGAAGTGTGGATCCAAACATGTCAGGTAGGTGTATGTTCTGAGTCATGCTATAGGTGATCTGTGATATTGTTACAGCCCATTTATTCTGAGTGATAGGCCTGAATGGGGGTAAGACAATGCATATTGCCTATCTTGATCTGACCTAGGGTTTTGACACAATCCTCACTCAGGTATCATTGCGAAGCTATCCCATCTGGGGATTAACCCTTACTTTACTAGATGGTTAACCAACTGGCTCACCCACAGGACACGTTGAAGAATTAACATCTACCAGTACAACTGTCACCACTGGCATACCCCAAGGATCTGCACTTGGCCCTTTACTGTTTGGAATCTATTTCTTGACAGTCCAGATTAAACTATATGGCATTTGGCTCATCAAATTTGTTGAGTATTGCATATTAGGTGAAATCATTGAGTCCACCAATGATGTTAACATATTACAGGAGGGGGCTAACACAGACAAATGATTGGTGTCAAAGCCACAAGGACTACAAATAAATATAAAACTGAGTAATTATTTTTGCCTTCTGCAAAGTGGAATTCCACACTTATTACAGCACTGACAATACCCCTATGTTTAAACCTAGTGGTGCAAGACCTGGGAACACAGGTAGATAGCAATTTGAACTTTGACCACCAAGTTTCCACAGTGGTATGGAAAGGCTACGTCATACACCTCATAAGTCAAGCCACTGTAGCTCAATCTGAGGATGTTAAAAAAGCACTGTACTTGACCCTCATCAGAACACTAATAGAAAATAATGCTCCCTTATGCATGTACCTCACCAGACACTTGCAGCAACTGGAGGGACCACGGGGGTTTCTCACCAAGAAAATACATGGCCTACACACCATGCCATGATGTATGTGGATTTCCTGAAAGCCCCGTGAATGTAATCTTTATTGTATAGGATGAGATGACTTGTGTTTGGCCTACAGGCCAGTCTCTGACCCTACTGTGATGGAAATACTGCATATCCACAAATCAGCTATCACTGATGACATCAGCAGAGTCTGGTGAGAGGATGATGGTAATAGCAGTGTCTCACATTCTGGTGTAAAATGCTTTCTCTAATGCCAAGCAAGTACACAAACACACACCCCAGTTAGCTGCAGTGAGAACAGAACCCCTATCTAAGTACACTGACTAGAGAACTCTATATTTAATGCAAGAGCCACATCATAAGCTTCACTTGGAGAGTGTCAGACAACACTTTATAGGTGATGACATCAGCAGTGACTGGTGAGGGGAAGATGGCAATAGTTGGTGTAAAATGCTGTGTCTGGTGTCCAGCAAGTGCACAGACTCACATACACACACACACACACACACACACACACACACACACACACACACACACACACACACACACACACACACACACAAAACAGTTGACGGTAGTGAGATTAGAACCCCTACTTAAGTACACAGACTAAAGAACTCAGTATTTTACGCAAGCATCATGGCACAAGTCTGACTTTTACAAACCTGCAGGATGACTTATAGTGGATGACATCAACAGTGGATGTTGAAGAGAAGATGTTGGGAGGCCTGCATGAAATTCATGTGTAGGCATGTGCAAGTGTCAAAATATCAGCAATCCATGGGATTGGAGTGGTAAATGCAAGATACACAATTATACTCTTCTGACAAGACAAATACACACACACACACACACCAGTTGACTGTAGTGAGAACAGAACCCCTACCTATATAACTACACTGACTTGAGAACTCAGTACTTTACATAAGTGTCACAGCACAAGTTTGACTTTTACAAGGCTGCAGGACAACTTATAGTGGATGACATCAGCAGTGGATGTTGCAGAAAAGATGTTGGGAGGCCTACATGAAACGGATACCTAGCCATGTCAGACTGTCAAGATATTAAAGTTCTGCATGTTACCAGATTGATGAGTATGCAATGTGTTGTATTTGGTGGTTGTGTGCCCAATGTTCAGGTATACTTTAAGAAACAGCTTTACAAACTATATGCAAACAGGTGTCCACATTACTACAAGTATTGGAACATCTGAATGTGTATTGTCATTATAAAGATGTGCATGGTATGTAAAACAACATTTGTTATTCATTTCAGTAGTGTAGTTTATATATTTGTGAACAAGTATTGAGAAACCGAGGTTGTGGTGCATGGGGGAGGTAACAGATGGCTGCATTGTAAATATGTGTTATTTTCTTAGATAGTGCCTTCATTTTGTTTGTGTTTCCACATATAGTTTCATGGCATGAACACTAAATGGACAGTAAACAAAAGTAATACATGGTATTGTCCACTTTGCATAGTGCACCACCAAGCGGTGGGTTTGTGCAATGGTTGGCAAAGTGTTTGCGCATGCAAGATACGCATTTCTACTGCTTTCCCTGTTGCAAGATACACATTTCTACTGCCTTCCCTGTTCGCGTGTAGTTAAGCAGTGCACAAAAATAAGACTTATTGTTAACATTATGAGAGCTCTCAGTATTCAGTGTATGAAACACACTTGCTTAGCTGACTCTGTGGCAGCAGGTGTAAATGCAGTGACACACTTCTTTTGGAGCCCAGATGATATAGGGTTCGAATCCAAGTGTATGTAATACTTTTAAATAAGTAGTGATAATGCAATTAAATCATTCTTTATACTATATTTCACTATCTGTCAGTATGTGTTAACATAGCGGAGAGTGTTTAAGCAACATTGCGTGGAGGTAACTGCACCATGGAAAAGCCATTCACCACTGCTTGGCATTGGTGCACAATGCCAAAATCCAGGTAAATACAGAAGCCAAAAAGTGAAGGCTCCATTGTTCTTTTTTACTTATGTGTGTTGTGTGTGATTCTATTTTTTGATCAGCTTATAGGTGTTAAAAAGGGGTAGATAGGAAAGTGGTGAAATGGGGGCAAGCAGGCGGAATAACAAAGGGGAAGCAATATAGGAATGTGCAGAAGGTAGGTAGAAAAGAACCATAGCTATCCATTTCTTCAACAGTGTAAAATGAAAATATGCACAGAATATTAGCTGAATTTGGACTGTCACCTCCACAAAGAGGAGTGACAACAATGCAATCATGTTGTAAAACCAACTGGACCAAATCAAGTGTGCCAAGACATGTGTGTGAAGTGGAGAGCTATGTATGGGATGATTGTTTTTGTGGGAAAGGTGCCCATTTTGTTTTACATTGTAAGAGAGGAATGCTGGGTAAGGGATATTGGTATTCTCAGGTAAGTTGGGTAGGTGATGAACAAAATACAAAAAATTAGGACAAACAAGACAAGACACAAGGGCAGTGAGAGACACAAACTGTTAGGGAACACCAAGATTAGGGTGAGGGAAGGGACAGCACAAGCCCATGACCGTCAAACATGGGGACCATGAGAATCTAGTCCTCACGTGCAGGACTGTCATCACTATTCCCTTACTCCACTGGCTGCTGGAGTGCTTGATGTCTCCTCTTCCTTTAGATCATGAGGGAGAGCAGCCTCACCATCCAGTGTAGGCATACACCAATGGTGCTGTGCTGGACTCTACACACCAACCCTGACATCTTCTAGTGGGTGACGAAAATCCCACCTCTACAAGTATTCCTGGAAGATACCACAGCACTAGCTGCCAGGGTAGTTCTACCTGAGGGCACAGATAGTGCAGGGGCAGCAGAGGCAGTACTGCCAGGTTGGAACCCAGATGTGCTGAGCATTGGTGCCTTAGCTGGTGGAGTGGGGGCAGGCTGAGCCACTGTGATTGACCTACCTCCCTGTTCTGTGAAGCATTTAGTGACTTGGTAGAGATGGATAACATGGAGACATTTTTGTGACACAAAAAATAAAAAAAAGAAATAAGGGTTGGTTGGAGAGAAAAAAGTGATACAATTAGTACCATCATATGTGACATACAATGCATTATCACAATAATACAGCTATTTTATCTGAAGTTTTACATTAAAGTATACTTCCTAACAACCACAAACTATAATTACAGATTGCTCAAAGTAATCCTTGGAAGGTGCAGATATACTGCACATATGCTTGGTCAAATTATACAGACTAAAGTTAACAGCAGGGCATTTATGCTACTTGTGTAGAATTTAATTTCTGTAATATTATTAAAAGATTGTGCTATTTTATACTTGTTACTTGTGATATCTGAACCCATAACGTCTGACTACGGTCTTACACTTGACTCCTACAGTTGGTCTGTGCTACAGACTGACGCAAGCCTACTTGCTTTTACAGTTAGGATATGCATGCTTACATTGCTACTACTGTATAGAAAAGAAAACACTTTTTTAATTTCTAAAAATACAATAATACTTCTCTTGTCCTGCATACATACCACTTGCTTCCCTGAGTCTCTCTAGATGCTCAGCATGGGCTTGCTTATTCGCATCTATTTCAGAATTGGCCATGAAAAGAAAAGAACAGAACAGCATTATGCATACCAGTCTTGCCTATATTTAGCTTTCTATGTAGTATAAATTCTCTTTATTAGCATACTTACACAACTGTGGAATGTTGCTAGTTCAGAAATCATCCAACCACTGGTTGAGTGTATCCCTCGTATACCTTTTTATGTCATTAAAGTAGTGCCTACACTGTTCTCCATTATGTGGGATGCCAGTCACACTGGATGTAGCCTTGGCCAGACTATTCCAAGCCTTAGACTTGTACTGGGAGCCAGTACAGTCCCCTGCAAAAGCCTTTGGCTGTGGTGCTTTACCAGTAGTCCAATAAAGATTCTGGACTCCTCAATACCCCACCTCTACACCCTAAATTGGGCACCTTCCTCCTCTAATACCAGACATGTCTAACCTGAAAGTAGTGCAATAGCAAATAATGTTTTCCTGCCAATTCATGTTATTGCATTTGCTGGTAGTGCGAAAACCTGAGCAATGATGCCAACCATGTTTGCATAATGTTAAGAAGAGCAACAGTGCCAAACAGAGAGGAAAGCAGTTTTGGAAACTGGAAGGTTAATCTGACATTTGACATTAGTTTGAGGTGTGTGTGCTGCTGTAACTGTTAGGTGATTTAACTTTGCAGACATGCACTGGATGCATAAATTTCATGATCTGACACATTTGGTTTGGCTTTATAAACTGAAATAAATTATTATTACAGTGTCAGAATCAAGCCTATGCATAAGGGACAAACTATTTTCTTCCACGGTGGTGATTTTTCATCTTTGCCACAGAGAAAGCACTTCTCAGGCATAGTAATGAATTATTCATAAATACAGATGACAGACTGAGGTGTTAACCATGTATGTGTGTGACCTGACAAAGTCCTTCTATATACATTCATTTGTATATGTGTCTTATTTAAATGTAAAGGCCATCCAAGTCTAGATAGCAGAATTATACTTACAGAAACATAGTAGACACTTCAAAATACAGTAAGGGTGTCTTATCCCTCATACATATAATTCATATCAGTTCCACTGCTATGCATATTATTTATAATTACATAGAAATTGCTATAAGTGATATTTAATAAAATGTGAACTAGAATAACAATAAACATTTCTGGAATGCCATGTATTAGAACCCAGGGCCATGTGTATGTTAGGACCTTTTGCCACAGGAATATTAAAATAACACTTGGATATTTTCCTGTTCATTACTATAAACTGAACTGTCACAACAGTATAAATATGTTGCATTTCCTCTATAGAACCCAGGACCCTCTGTATTACAGCCCTATACTTACACCTCATGCCACAGGAGCAGTTAAATAGTTAGATAATTCCCTATTCATTCTTAACTTCCATGTGTTAACTACTACTTACTGTCTTTGCGGAGTGCCCAACAAAATTAATAGAATTTATCTGTTTTGAAATTCTTGACTGTCTGCTTCCTCTCTGTAGGTGTACTAGACCTGCAGGTGTTGGGAAATGTTGCTAACCACCCCGCAATGTCACTAAGTTGTGTTGCGCAATGGAAAGCAAAAACTGCAACAATATAAACTTTTTGACATTTTGAATGTCTACACCTTATCTGCAGGTGTTCTATCTGCTTTGTGTATGGGCCAGTAGTCCAGATTTGTGCAATGGTAAGCATCACGTAAATCAGACAAGCAAAGTTAAACTTGTTTTAACCTTGTGAGCAGTGTTTATTACATTCCACCCTTAAAAGACAAAGGTGGGACTTGAACCACAGTCTACAGATAGTATATGCTGTGAGGATCAATGTATTTAGCAGATGTGCTACACATACAGGTGATTCACAAATGTAGTTGATGCATTGGTTATCAAATAAGTACATTACATGACAATTATTCTGTTTCTTTATTTTCTCTGTGCTAAGCCGTGCACTGTGCAAATACTGGCATTAAAAGAAAGAAAGAAAATTATGAGAAAAGAAGAAAAGAAATTGATTAAATAAACACTACAAAATTTAAGTTGGTATGCATGAAATATTTTTACACAAATCTGAATTTGAACTCTCACTTCAATGAACCTTCAAACACAGTAAGGGTGTTTTATCCCTCTGTGCCACAGAAACAGATTTGCAACAGAAAATGTAAATTATTTGGCATAAAAGCAACTCAAACATCATCCACAGTATTAACAAAATATGAGAGTTGTACACTTCTGAGTTGTTTGTGCATGTATTAATTTCAAATGTAGTGCACTAAGTGATCACACAACCATTTATGACTACTGCTTGCAGAAATACTGCTCTGTCTTATCTCTCTGTGTTTGTTGCTCATTCTTCTCTAACCAGTAATCTGAGACATGCAGTCTGTAAGGCTTTCTGTATTATTGCCTTAAAATGTGCAAAGATATTAAATGGCAATAATATAGAGTTGTCAAGAAATGCAGGGGAGGTTGGATATTACTGAACAGAAACTGTGAAATGCGTGCTGCTTACTTGCATTTAAAACCTTAATAAAATTACTTCTACACTCTGTAAGTCTAACATGGCTAACATACTCACTGGAGGTAAGGGACTATGAATTGCTGTTGTGTTTTCCTTCTCCCTACTAGTAATAATTCACGTTGCAATCCATTATCAGCAAATACTGAGGGAGTGTCTGTACTATATTTACATCTCCTACACAGAGCCAAGGATTTGGAATTCAGCAATCCTAATGAGCTCAGACCTAATTTACATCTTCACCATGCTCACAGCCCTGAATCTACACTATAAAAAGGGAACTGTTTAGCTAGGGAACCTGAAGGTGAGGGAACTTGCTTATATGGATAACACAGAAGAAGATTGCTATTACTTTGGATTTATCTGCACAGAAGACTACTGCTCTTGATAAGGTGTGATTGCATTTTTCAGTTATATACTGAGTATGCTCACATGTCACTAAGAAATATATATAATCCATTAGCAAATACTACTTTTATCTGTAAGCACTTTTAGAAGCTTACTGATGGCATAGATATTTTGTCAGGGCATTTTACTTTATCAGATGCACAGCTTTATTAACTTTCATCACAGGTGCTAATGTTACAATTGTTTTTCTCTTTACATTTGTCTATTGTTATTTCAGTGAAATGTAAATGGCCTATATCGACAATGACACAGGGGTATTAATGTTTTAGGATGGCCCACATACACCTCTAGAGGAATACTGGCCACAGGTAGGGGTGACTGGCAGTTACATAAAAATGAATGTTGTGGTAAAATATACACATTTTTGGGACAGTTTATTTGATAGCACTTTTAGCAGTTTGGTGATGGCTTGTTGGCAAAATGTGTCATTTCCCTGTTGTTTTGGAGGTGGGGAGCCAAATTCCATTTCTGTGCTGGCACAAACAAAATTGTTTGCACATAGGTTTGTTTTGTTATTGTTACTTTCCTTGTTTTGGATCCAACGTTGCTTTGTGTAGGACTATAATATGTTACAACCACATATATCCTTTTTTATATTCGAATAGCTTGTATGTTTTTTGTTTCTGCAGTGGGTAATATTGAAAAAAAGGAGTTATGTACTTACCATAACATTCCATTTGTTTTGTCGATCTTCATTTATCCTTGACCTTTGGGACACAGTTCCAATCCTTGGAACCAGCTTGGCCATTACAAGGCTTGCATGAACCGAAAACTCTCAAGCTAAGACTCTACCCACAATACCCCTCTCCAGATTACCTCAGATTGAGTTAGCAGCTACACAGAAAAGACAGAAGAATATGCATATGGAATTATAGAGGTTATGTCCAAGGTTAAACCTGATAATGTTACCAGGACAAGTGTCCAATCCTCCAAAACGTCTGCAGGAGGGGGAAGGAGGGTGAGGTGACAAGGATAAATGAAGATCAACAACACAGATGGACCATTATGGTAAGTACAAAACTTCTTTATCTGATGTTGTCAACCTTCATTTAACTTTGACCTTTGGGACAGATAACTTCTTTATCTGACATTGTCAACTTTCATTTATCTTTGATCTTTGGGGCAGAGTCCCAGCTACTTTAGATTTTGGGTGGCCTTATGGAAGGATATTCCTGAGAACCATAGAGCCAAAGGATGCTCTTCCTCTGGAGACCAGATCCAATTTGTAATGAGTGATAAAGGTATGCAGAGTAGCTCATATTGCTGCTGTGCAGATTTCATCCATGGAAGCCTTGGAATGGAAACCACCAGCTGTAGCTATTGCCCTGGTAGAATGTACTCTCATTGGTGCTGGTAATTGGAGATTCGTTTTATTGCATATGAATATAATACAGTATCTTAATCATCTTGACAAGGTGACTTTTGAAACAGGTTTTCCCAGAGATGGACTGGAAAAGGAGATAAATAACTGATCCATTTTTCTAAATTTTTTAGTCCTGTTGAGGTAGAAATGTAACTGTCTGTGAACATCCAGCAAATGTAAGCAATATTCACCTTTGTTAGAAATATTTGGAAAGAAAACAGGCATGTCAATGGTTTGATTAATATTAGTTTTTGAGACCACCTTAGGAAGAAAGGATGGGTTGGTTTTTAGAGTAATCCTATCCTTATGAAAAATCAAGTATGGGGGGTTTGAAGATAGCACTTGTAATTCAGAAATCCTTCTGGCAGAGGTAATAACTATGAAAAAAATGGTCTTCCATGAAAGAAACTTTAAGTGACATGTACCAACTAGTTCAAAGGGGAAAGTAGCAAAGACTGCAAACCTAAAGTCAGATCCCAAGAAGCTAGAGGGTCTTTAAATGGAGGTTTCAACTGCAAGGCTCCCTTCCTGAACACTTTACATAATCTATGGGAAATTAGTGAATGGTCTTCAAAGGCATTGTGGAAATTGGAAATGTCAGCTAGTTGAACCTTAATAGTAGAAGCAGATGGTCCTTGACCAAAAGGCGTAGCTAAAAACTCCAATACCGTTTCAACTGGTGTGGAATAGGGGTTAAGACCATTATTGTATGCCCAAACAGAAAATCTTTTCTACTTGCTGTGGTAAAGTTTCCTGGTGGAAGGTCTATGGGAAGCCAGTAGAATTTTTGGACTTGGGAAGATACATTCTTTTGCCTAGCGACTAATGGAATTTGAGGAACCAAGGTGTAAGCTTGAAGTTCTGAAGTTCTGGTGTGCACCAGTCCCTGAGGATGAGACAGAAGACCCGGAACCACGTCCAGAATTCATGGATAGTAAATTAGATGAGGCCATAAAAAGGAGAACCAGACTTGTCAAGGCCAGATGGGCGCAATGAGGATCACCTTGCTTATCAAAATGCTGGCTTTCTTTAAGAAGAGCGGAATCAGTGGGAAGGAAAAAAAGCCATAGAGTAGTCCTGAGGGCCAATCGTGAAAGAGAGTGTCTCTTGGGGGTCTCTTTCTGAGGGGGAATTAGGGCAAAGTAGCTGCTGCACTTGTTCAATTGCAAAGAGGTTGCAGCAAGGCTGGCCCCAGCAATGGAAAATCTCCTTCATCCCTCTGAGACCACTTTTGAGGCAGAAGACTGCATCTGCTTAGTTTGTCTGCTATCACATTCAAGCTCCCTGGGATGTGTAGTGGTTTTAGAAAGTGGTTGGAGGATATTGCCCACTGCCACACTCTGAGAGCTTCTTGACACAGGGGGTAAGACTTGGCTCTGCCCTGTTTGTTGATGTACTAGACTACTGATATGTTGAATAATTGAATTGCAATCATTCCTACAGGGAGGTCAGATTGGAAGGCTTGTAACATTAACAGCACTGCACTCTGTTCCAGAACATTGAGACACAGATTGGCCTCTATTGGAGGCCAAGTGCCTTAGACTGTTTTTCCCAGATAATGCCCCACCACTCTATCTGAGAGATGTCCATGGTCACTATGGCCTAGGATTGAGGTGGAATGAAGGGACAGCCTAAAAGAATTTCCTCAGATTCCATCTACCAGAATAAGTCCTTCTTGCAATGACTGGTGATTAAAATTGGATGCATCATTGGATGGGTTATGATGGGCCTTTGGGATGCCAGAAGCCACATGTGAAATCTTGCTAGTGCAACTAAAGTAATGGTCACTGTCCTGGACCCTAAATCTCAAAGGACTAGAAGTGCAGGAGCCTTGTCGTTGGAGAGAATGGCTTGTACTTGGAATTTTATCTTCTGTAGCCTGTGAAGAGGAAGGGAAGCTATACAAGAGATGGTATTAAGATGAGCACCTATGAACTTTAGATTTTGAGTGGGACTTAGCCAAGAATTTGACTGATTCACTATAATGCCCAGACAAGCGAATGGGGCAAAATGAAATGTGGTCCTTGAAGCAGTAAATGACTGGTGGGAGCAGTGATGAGCCAATCATCTAGATAAAGAAACACCCAAAATCCGTGCAGTCTCAAGTGATCTGTTACTGCTGCCAAACACTTGGTGAACACCATGGGGGTTGAGATGAGGCCAAAGGGCAGCACTCTGAACTGAAAATGACTTGCCCCTAGCCAAAAGTGGAGGAACCTTCTGGAGCATTTGCCCATTTTTATGTGGTAATATGTGTCCTGAAGATCTATAGAGCACATCCAATCATTTTCCTCTAGAAAGGGAAGTATAGACTGAACCGTGACCATCGAGAATTTTGCTTGCTGAACAAATTTGTTCAGAAGGCTGAGATCTAAAATTGGTCTGAAGTCCCTGTCTTTTTTGGCACCAAAAAGAACTTTGAGGAAAATCCGGATCCTATCTGGTTTGGTGGGACTTCTTGGATGACTAATTTTTCTAGCAGCTTTTGAATATTTAAAGTTGCTTGATCCCTCTGATGGGGTGGAACATTGAGGAGTCTTCATTTTGATCTTGGAAAAAGAGTAAAAGGAATATGGCAGCCTTTGGCAATGATCCTCTGCACCCAAGTATCCAAAGTTATTTGCTTCCAGGCTCTTGAGTGCAGACAAAATCTTCCACTAACTGCTTCCATATTTAAGCAATTGGGTCCACTTTCAGGAGCACTGGTAGGATTGCCCAGAGAAAGAATCTTCGGAACCCTGATTTTGCAGGCCACCTCTACTGCAGGGCTGACATCTTCCATTAAAGCTCCCCGTCTGCACCAAGGGGAGCCACCACCACATGAGTCCTGAAAAAGCCTTGGGATTTTCTGAACATCTTCCTCCTCCTCTGATTCCTAGAGTAGGACCACTGGGGAGCAGAAAAATGTATGCCCACTGCATATAGGGTCTTTCCATCTTTCTTGCACCTGACTAGATCTTCTTTGACTTTGGGGAAAAATAAGGAAGATCTGTCAAAAGAAGCATTGAAGATGGAAGGCTTAAATGGCTCCACAAACTCACACAAGCACATCCAGGCATGATGCCTTATGGCAACGCCTGAACCCACTGCCCTCGTCATCCCTTCAGCTGCATGCACAATGAGCTTCATGGATGAGTTGGAAATAGACCCCATGGTGGCTAGCTGGGAGGTCACTTTATCCTGGACTTCCTCAGACACAGCTCCTGCAAGGGTATCTGATAACTCCTTGATCAGATCCCTCTGGAGTCTAGTGAAATGTGCCATAAAATTTAAAGACCTTAAAGTGAAGGTTGATAATGCATACACCTGCTTTCCGAATCTGTCCATCACTCTGTTCTCTCGATTAGTGCGATGAAGAGTGGAAGTCTCGTCAGCAAGTTCCTTTTTGGTGGTCGCCACCGCTAACCCCTTAGCCCAATGCTGGTGGTCTTCTGGAGCTGAGAGTATTTTGTCCTGTCTTCGGGGAATTGGCTCTATGGAGGCAGCAGCCTTTCAAGCCTGCTGCACAATCAATTTAATAAGATCATCAGTGGGGGGGGTGGTCAGCCAAGAAGTAGATGGGTGAGCATGAAAAGCCTGCAAGTACACCGACTCCTCAGAGGTAGGGTCTTTGGGCTTTGAGTTACCCCTCTGTTTCAGAATCTCTAGAATGTCTCTGAAGGAGACATCTTCTGAGGTGACCAGGGGGAACCCTCGGCATCATTGAAGTCTGTGTCTTCTTTGAAATATTCCTCAGGGGAATCTAGTATTTCCTCTTACAGATCTTTTTCCAGGGTGGCTCTTCAGTGGGAATCTCTGAAGAGGCCTCTGAAGAGGAGCCCTGTGCAGGGGTATCTTGCAGATTAAGTACTCGCTGTCTGGGCATGGAGGTTGGTGGCAGCTCTGGGCAAGAGGGAGTCCTGGGATAAAACTCCAACATGGAAGTGGACAGCTGAGACCCTGCAGAGGCCAATGCCCTCTCCATTACCTGGAATGAAGATCCCCCCTGAAAACAGATGGGAGCCTGGAACCGAGAACGACAACCTCTGAACTAAGGTCACACACCGTTTCGAGAGACCTACCCCAAAGCAGGAGCCAAGGTACAGCCCACATCAGCTGTGGTTTCAAGAGTCAAGGATAACTTCAAATAAAAAACTGGAGCTGATCTAGAATCCTCGGACCTGACAGTGGAGCTACAGCCCCAGGAGTCTGTTGGATCTAAAGGAACTGAGGAAGTCAAGGCAGATCCTGTAACCAAAGGTGAAAAAGCTGTCAGCACCAGAGCAGCTGGAATTTGGTGTTAGATGAGGAAGATTTAGTGGAGTCCTGGGAGAAAACGCCCCAACTCCAGAAGGGAGGGGTCTGGGAAGAGACAGAAAGACCCTTGGCCACTAGGAGCTGATCCACCAACCTCATGACATCTACCTCAGTTAGACTCCTGGAGGAATGGACAGAAAACCCTGAGGGGGATTCTGGTCTGTCAAGAAAAGGGAGCTGTCCTACAAAGGGGTCACTAGAGGGTGAATGCCTTGTCCTGGGTGTGGTAATTATGTTTGTTTTCAGCACTGATGGAGGTTCCAATATTTGTGGAAGTGTAGTAGGTGTAGTTTGTACCAACAGGGAAGCTGAAGATGTCGGTACCGATGTGATCGGCACCGAGGTTTGTGGTGCCATAGTAGATGGTGGTGATGTAATCAGTTCCAAACGTTTCCTGACTTTAGCATTCAGTTCCTCTGAAGTAGTGGGAATGGAAGGCTTATGCTTTTTTGCTGTCGGAGCAGAAAGAGACGTCGCCACTGAGTGACTTTTCTTAAGTCCAAGATCAGATTTAGAGGGGACATGCCAGACTTGGATAGAGCCTCCTCAAAAGAGGACTTAATTAGACCTTTCAATATTAATTTGTTTTTCTTTTCGACTAAGGCCTGGTTACTGAATGCCTAGGAAACAGTACAGTCTTGTTGAAGATGAGCCAGGCTTAAACAATACACACAGGAAGAATGCCTGTTGGAAATGAGCATCTTCCATCCACAATCCTGGCACTGTTTAAAGCCAGTGGTCCCTTTTGATTTATCCACCATGTTGACAGGCACAAAAAAATTAAAGGTCAACAGGCAACAATCACACACACATACATGCACACAGAAGGATAAGAAAACTACCAACAATGGTAGTCCAAAATTTCCTAAGAGGTAGAGCGAGAGAGAGGTACTACCAACGATGGTAAGGAAAGAATACCACATGATAAAAAGAAGCACATTCACTCAACAAAGAAATGTGAGAGAAAAACCTGGAAGGAAAAACAAGGTTGGTAGGAGTACAGATAAAGAATATATCTATATATATATATATATATATATATATATATATATATATATATATGATTTACTATGGTTTGTGCAAATGACATTCTGTCGGCAGCTGTGCACAAAACATAAATGAATGGGATAATCTAATACACTTACGGGAATGCTGTAGTGCATTTGCATAAGTGTATTCAACTATCTGCACGGAGGTCGTGGTACAGTGGGGATTGGAAATTCATCCATATGCCCACTGTAGTGCGATCTTGGAGTTAAAATATATTAGTAGGGGGGTGTGGCGGTGCAGGGGGCTTGCTCCCCTGCAAAAATGTGATTTGTCATATAGGAGTCTGACTTACATCAGCTCATATATGGCTATCACATGATGATTTTGGCCACAATGTCGACTCAAATGTGTCGATCATTTGGGTCGACATTGTGGCAGGTTGGATTGTGTCTTTTCAGGTATACTATTCATTGTTTCGAATGGCAAATATTTTGCCATGTGAACAAACAATAGTAAATTTTATATATATATATATATATATATATATATATATATATAAGATTAAACAGGTAAAATCAAGGAAAAAAACTAAGAAAATTTTACTTTTCTGTGAGAGAATCTGGCTAATGCATCTTGAGACAAGAGCGGCAAATGAGATCTGAGGTAATCAGGAGAGGGGTATTGTGGGTCAATCTTTGCTTGAGAGTCTTTGGCTTGCACAAGCTGTGTAATTGCCAAGCTGGTTCCAAAGATCAGAACAGTGTCCCAAAGGTAAAGGATAAATGAAAACTGACATCAGATCTACCATTTTATGTGTTATATCTAAGCAGGACTTTTATTTATGTGATACTTATGTGTATTATCTTTCGTGTTTAATGGCACCTAGGACTATGGCACACCCATGTGTCCTGATCCCTGCAAACCCCACTTCAGTGACCCTGAGAATTAAGTAATTGTTGAAACATTTAGGCGACATGGTGCCTTTCTGTTTGTGAGAGGACATGGGGATATGTGTGGAAAAATGCAAATTTGGGACCAGATAGTGGCTGATGTAAATGTCATAGATGTCCAGAGCAGGACATATGATCAGGTGTGTCATAGGGCTACTGACATGATTTCATCAGCCAGGAGGAGAGGAGCTGCAGTGGCTAGTGGACCGATGGCTATTGGGGGGCCTGCTACACAACCACCACTGACAGCAAATGAAGAATTCCTGTCCACTGTCAGGGATCCAGAGAGCTCAGTGGAAAGTATATGTGATTGATGTTGGTGTTGCTGTTTCAGGGAGGATACGTATGTTCCAGGAGGAGTTTCCAAGTAGACTTACCTATCTCAATTGCTAAATACTTTTTGTATAGTAAAATATTGACAGCAATACTTAAGTTCTGTTTAACATAATTTTTTGGGGGAATAGTTGTAGATTGATACAGTTAACAAGACATTCTGGTTGAATACACATGGACTTAGGATGGATGTGTCATCCAAGTTTTTGTTAAAAGTATTGTTAATAGACATACAAAGGGCAAAAAGTTTTTACCCCCCTGTGTTACTGTTAATTGTGATGATGGTGTCCTTACCTTTTGCCTAACTTCTTCCAGGATCATCCTCCATAGGAATTCTAGAATCATCTGCACATGGTTGACAGTACTGATGAGCAGTTCAAAGAAATGTTTATTTTATCCATATGTGTGATGTGGGTGTCAGGACTATTGTGCATATTACTGTACTGTCCGTAATACTGGCACCACTGTTAGTTTATTTGGATATATTGAACTGTAGTAGTGTGGGTATTAATTTCTTTCCTGTATTTGCTGCTTATTATCACATGCGATCCTGATAGTGGAAGTGTAGGACTCTTACCACCTGATCTTAGAGTATCGGCTGACTCTGATGACGATGGTGGCCAAGCACTAGCACAGGCGGTGGGTGAGTGCAGGGATTGAATCTGACACTGAGGTTGACATTCAGCCATCCCTTGTAATTCCATTAGACAAAGCAAGTAGGCCTACACCAACCCATTCCAGTTAGCCCTCAGATATTGGACAGATGGAAGGTGAGACACTCGATCAGGGTAGTGTGTTTACAGTGGCTTCAATGCTTGTTGAGTCTGTCTATAGCCGAAGTGTGGGCAAGGTGCTACGTAGAAGGGTTGTTAGGGGTGCTCAGATGAGGCCTGCTGTCCATCCTCCACTTGATCAAGGTGTGTCTTCCCATGCTACTTGATGTACTGTATATTTAGGGCCATCATGGAGGAGCAGGCATATTCCAATAGGTCCTCCAGTGAAATGCTTAGGGCTGTAGATGTGGCACAGGCTGACATGCATGACTGCCTCCACCATGTGGGCAATTCAATGGATTGGATGAATGACACATCGCAACAGGCAGTGTCTGTGATGGAACATCTGCTGGGAGGGGAACGGCATCCATGTGGGCATAGTTGAGTCACATCATCTGATGTTAGCCGATGTGGCCATGGTCATCCATGCTCCAATAGTGGCACTACTTCCACTGCTCTATTAGTGGTTGAGGTGTCCACACCTAGACATGTCAGGCCATGGGGTCGTGTTCCTGGGCATACTTGTGAGGACAGCTTGTCCATCAGACATCAGTCACATTCAAGTAGTAGCAGTGCATCTGACCATGGGCGTGGATGTGCCAGTGCAACTCTTGGCAGAGCCAGTTCTTATGGTTGGATACAACTATGAACTGCCAACTCTACCATGCATGGCTCATACCTGTCCAACATACTAAGATGCAGAGCTAGCACAGAACTTGGTTGTGTTTTTGCAGACCCTTGCACATCAGTTTCAACTGGAGGGCCCATAAAGACACACACACAACAGTTACATGGTTCAGCCATGAGGGTTAAAGCTCATTCTGTCTCAGTAGCCATTTGTTTATCCAAATGTCTGCCTGTTTCTCTTTATTAATCACATGCACTCACTTACCTTTTGTGTCAACCAAGCTTTCCTGCCACCCCCCCCCCCCCACGCACACACACCCTGTGCAAGTGATGATAACTGTGGCATATCCTTGTTTTCTATCTTTTGGATTCAGAGTTTCTTAAGTTTTCTGTCTGATGCTTACTATACATAGTTGACTTAGTGCTTAGTATACCTGTGTTTGTGATGTTATTTGCTAATTGCACTTTTTACATACTTTAGTCTTACAAAGTTAGGCAATTGACAGAATCAAAACAGGTTTTACATCAGTATTTTTTAAGAATCTTCTGAGGGATATGAAGTCTGAAACTGAAAGTGTCTCATTAATTTCTACCTTCTCTCTTTAATGACTTGCCACTACAAAAGTATGAGGCCAAACCGAGGACATTTGGTGACCATCACTAGTTTTGGGAGGTATGAATGTATGAATCGTTGATGCCTGAGGCCTATTACTTGATAAAGGACATGTATTCACATAAATCTCTGCTGTCACACATTGAAATCACTGTTGTACAAATTATCCACCTTTTACTTACTTACATTACTAAGTAACAACATGCAAGGATATGCCATTCATTTGTATTATTACACAATTTTAATACTTCAGGTTCAAATCTTGTAAATTCAGCAGTCGCTACAGTTTTAGTTTAGAACTTAGTCTATCTGATGCTAGGAGTACACAGCCATTACATGGGTAGGTAAAGGTTGGGAGCATTGCCTAGCATTGATATTACTGTATGCATGTGTGTAGGATGAAGGTTTTTGCCCCTTAGGTGGTGATTGAGTGTACTATACATTGCCTGTAAGCCAATGAGAGGCCATACTGAACACTCCTATATTTGCCCACACCCACAGCAGCTGCTGGTTCCCCTTCTGACTCCTCACCTGCATGTGGCTGTGTTGACCTTGCCATTGGTGATGGGATGTATGCCCCTTCCCCTTGTTGATCCTGCTGAAGCTGTTTTCTCAGGATGATGTTGTGAAGCATGGCACAGACCATGAAGATTCAGTTAATGTACATGGATTGTACTGCAGGGCTCCCCCAAATGTATTTAGGCAGTGGAACTGCGACTTCAGCAGCCCAAACACACATTCTATGATATTTCCGATTTGAGCATTACCTCATTATGGCATTCTTCAGCGGGTGTGTGTGCATTTCTGATAGGCATCATCAGCCATGGTTCCAGTGCATAACCTACTTCCTCAGTAAATGACCCCGTGGGATAAAACCTTAGTGTACATCTGATGCAGAGGTGTGCCACATATGTGAGCCATGGTAACTTCCTGGGTTGCCAGCGCACAAATTCAAAATTAATCCCATGGCATTACACATAATTTGGCAGTTAACAGAGTGGAAGCCCTTTCAATTTATGTAGAGCCCTCCCTTTTCTCTGGGCGGTGCCTTGATTTCTAAGCGTACAATCTATAGCACCCAGTAGTACTTCAGGGTAGTGTGCTATAGGATAGAAGTTGTGCATATCTGTGACCCTGTCTTAAGGGGTATGGGGAAAATATATGTCGTCACTGGCATGTTGGAGCATAGCATTCTGGAATTGATGGCGGATCCTGAATGATGATGCCTGTGATAGTCCCATCATGTCCCCTGTTGGTCTCTGAAAGGTTCCTGTAGCTAAAATTCTATGTGCTACACATGCCTTTGTCTTCACTGGTATTGGATCCCCCTCCAGTTAACCCTAGATCTGAGCTGAGGATGACAGTGGTTGCAGAGTTCCTGTACTATGCCTCTATTCACCCAGAAGCACTCTAAAATTTCCACCTCATGCAGATTGTGATAACTTAACCAGGGTCTGAAAACTCTTCTCCTTCTTAGCCATGGTCTTTTAGCAGCAGCAGCACAGACTTCAGCCTGGTGCACATACACATGAATTAAAGCAACAGCAGCCCCTAATATTCTTTCTGTGTAGACTCCTTTCTGTGGCTGTATTCCAGTAGGTTTGGAATTCACAGGGAAAACCAGCACTGAGTCTACATGGCTGCTTTATAGTTTGCTGAATAGATCCATCTTGGATTGGTTGATTAGCATACCATTCAGCTGCTTGTGCTGTAATTAACATGCCACAGTGTTAACCATGCCACTTACTGACTACAAAACAGTGCGCTACACCTATGTCCTTCTACTCTTCTGTTGCAGTATTCTTTACATGAGGCAGAATGCCAAAACTCATGAGGGAAGGGGGGTGGTAGGAGCAGTGTAGCTCTCCATGAAACCATGGAGAATAGCTCTGGCAAACTCTGACATAGATTTAGAAATGTGCAGTTTGTAATGCTTGGTGAAGGTATAGACTAAGGACCAATTAGCCATGTCCAGAATGGAGTTAGTGTCCAGTCCTTTGAAGAAAGCACCAGAGGAAGCAACAGCCTTGGCAAAGTGTGCCTTAACAGGAGAAGGAAGGCTGTTTCCATGATGCTCATAGCAGAAGGAAATAGCTTTAGAGTTCCAGCTGGAAATAGTGTTTAGAGACAGTAAGTCCTAAAGCTCTAGGGTGAAAGGAGACAAACAACTGGTTGGATTTCCTGATATTTTATGTTTTGTCAAGGTAAAACATAAACAGTCTGTGCACATCCAAAGTGTGCAGAACCTCCTCTGCAGAGTTTTGTAGAGAAGGGAAAAAAATAGGTAAATGAATAGACTGGTTGAGGGATAATTAATTTACCACTTTAGGCATAAAGGAAGAATTGGTGCAAAGACACGTTCTGTCTCTGTGGAACATCGAGAAAGGAGGAGAAACCGTAACGGCCTGGAGTTCAGAAACCCTTCTGGTTGAGGTTAGTGCAAGCATGAAAACAGTTTTCCAGGAGCAGATTTTCAGGGAGGCAGAAGCTGCTGGTTCAAAAGGGGCTAGGGTCAGTTTCTCCAGTACAAAGTTAAGATCCCAGGGGGTGAAACCGGTTTCCTGAGAGGTTTCATGTGAAGGACGCCTTTTTTAAGAATTGTTTAGCCTTAAATCTAGAGGCTAAGGGGGACAAAGAGGCAGACAGGCAGAGATAGCTGACAGGTGCACTTTCACTGAACAGTAAGCTAAGCCTGCATCCAGCAATTTACACAGGTATGACAGAACCAGTGGGATTCCCACTGTAAGTGGGTTCCGGTTACAAGAGAGAAAGACACCAAAGTGAAAATCTTATCCATTTGGACAAATAAGATTTTCTAGTATTGGGTTTCCTGTCCTTCTCTGAAAAAAGGTGTCTGAAAGGAATTAAAAGCCTATCACCCATAATGTCAGCTGAAGAGTATTGGGCATACATGAGTATTCCTTTGTGTTTTGTGAGAAGATCCACTCTGTGGGGTAACTTGTGGTGATTGCCATTGGCTAAATGCAGGGTTAGGGGGGAACCAATGCTGTCCTGGCCAAAAGGGAGTCACCATCAAAATTTTTGGTTTGCCCTGCTGAATCTTTAGCAGGACTTTTGGAATGAGAGGAAGGGGAGGGAATGCATACAGAAACAACCCCTTCCATGAAAAGCTGAGGGCATCCACCTTCCAAACCAGAGGATGTGGATATCTGGCATATAAATGTGGAAGTTGTCTATTCATGGGGGAGGCAAACAGGTTTATTTGTGGAGTACCCCAAAAATGGACAATGTCCAGGAACACATCCCTGTGGAGTATCCATTTGTGGGATTGTGTTTCAGACCTGCTCAAGGTGTCTGCCACTATATTCAGGCTGGAAGGGATACACACAGCCTGAAGGGGGGTTTGAAGATTGACAGCAAGCTTCCACACTAGCAGGGCTAGTCTGCAAAGGAGATAAGACTTTATCCCTCCCTGCTTGTTCACACACCAGAGAATGGTCAGTTTGTCTCTGAAAATGTCTAGAGGGCCTGGGATGAAGAGAGACTAAAAGTTCTGGAGTGCCAGTAGCAGTGCCCTATTTCCTTTTTACTGATGTGTTTCCTTCTTTGAGAGGGGGACCAGATTCCTTGTGCTTTTATGTAGTGCTGAAAGCTGCTCCCCATCCTGTGCCTGAGGCGTATGTGAACATTTCCTGGACAGGTGTTAGGGGATGGAGTGGGAGACCTGGGTTGACAGTCAACTCTTGAATCCACCACATAATCTCCCTCTTCAAGCAAGGGAGAAGGGGAACTGGGAGCTCTAGTGGATGTGCATGTTGCATCCACACTGATTTCAGGAACCACTGTAGTTTTCTTATGTGCAGTTTTGCCAGAGGAAGCATTGAGATGGTGGATGCCATGAAGCCCAGAGTTCTGAGAAATTTCCTGTCAGTGATATGAGTTAGAGGGATGAGGCCTTGAAGAAAGGAAATGAGTTCTTGAGCCTTCTGAGAGGTGAGTGAGGCCTTCATAAGTTCTGTCTGTATTCTGCATCCCAGAAAAATGTGGTCCTGAGATGGAGAGAGAGCAGATTTTTGGTAGTTTATCATGAAAACCAGAGAATGGGCAGCCACGGTGGTGCAGCAGTTAGCTTTGCACCACCGTGGCCACCCATTCTCTGGGCGGCCGCAGTGGTGCAATGCTAATGGCCGCGGTGGTGCAGCAGTTAGCATTGCCACCTCACAACAAAAGGCTGGGGTGCCTTCTGTGTGGAGTCTGCATGTCCTCCCTGTAGTTGCGTGGGTTTCCTCCGGGTGCTCCAGTTTCCTTCCACATCCCAAAGACATGTTGTAGGTTGATACACTCTAAATTGGTCCTAGGCATGAGTGCATGCATGTGTGTGCATTCTGTGGAAGGTTGGGCACCGGGCTGGCAACTCAACACCATAAAACTCCACTGCCAATCATGAGTGGACAAGGTGATCCACTGTGGCGACCCCTAACTGGGAAAACCGAAAGAAGAAGAAGATCGTGAAAATCAGACAATGAAGGATGGAGATGGTGGAGCTTAGATTGTACTCTAGAGATCCTGGACTGACTGCTTGAAAGAGAAGGTTGTCTAGGTATGAGAAAACCTGAAGTCCGCAGTAAACAATAACAGGCTACAGTCATAATTTTTTTCTGTAACTTTGATGAATGGGGATGTGTAGGTAAGCATACTTGCTGTCTATGTAGGCCATAACAGCTTGTGGGATGATCAGAGGGAATAGGGTTTGCAAAGTAAACATTCAGAGACACATTTAGGAAGGTGTGGAGGAAGAAGTCCAGAATGGGTCTCCCAAGGACCTTCTTTCCTTGTTACCAAGAACATCCTTGAATAGAATCCTTTTCCTCTCTAATTTGATGGAACACGTTGAATGGTGCTTTGATCCAACAGGTCTTGCAGCACCTTTAGAAAATGTGGCAGTTGCTCTCTGTGTGATTGTGGGATGCCTCTGAAAGGTGGGAGTTAATTCTAGACCATGAAATAACCCTTTTTTATGATGGAGAACACCGACAAATCATGTGTAGTGTTTTCCCAAGCTGGAGTGGAAAGAGAAAGGTGAAGGGAAAAGGGGTAATGTGTTTGGGGTTCAAATAGTCAGATGGACCCTGGTCTGTCTGGGAAGGGCTATTTTTGAGGTGGGGTTTGCTGGGAAGTCCTGACTTGCTGAAGTCTCTTACTAAAAGGTTATGTCTTACCATAACTTGGCATCTGTGTTGTCTTAAACTTCAAATGCACAAACACAGTAAACTTAGAATCGACACAAACTCCACACTGGAACGAAGAAGGCTGTAGTCACAAGAATAAATGCTTTTTCCAACACTCGGACTCTTTATTCACTGAGAAATACAATAAGTTAAAGCACTTTTCATCTACCTAAATAGGTAGACTTCCTCAGAACTTTACAAAATGTACTGCTTCAGTAAGCTTAAAATACTAAAACAAGCAATAGCAGCTGACATCAATCAACATCAAATCACACTACATCAAGCTGAAGTTTAAAATTTAAGAAGACAGCTTTTTTTTTTTTTTTTTTTTTTGACATCAATCAACATCAAATCACACTACATCAAGCTGAAGTTTAAAATTTAAGAAGACTTTAACTTATTGTATTTCTCAGTGAATAAAGAGTCCGAGTGTTGGAAAAAGCGTTTATTCTTGTTACTACAGCCTTCTTCGTTCCAGTGTGGAATCTGTGTTGTCTTCCTTCATTCCTTCTCACTATAGGGTCTCGGATCTGACCTTTGGATCTGGCTCAGCAAAATTCTACAGACTTGGATCTGACTCTCAAGCTCCTCCCTCTTACCCATAATGCACTACATCACCCAAGTACCTCAGATCAAGTTTGTTGATTGCCTACATCCAACACCCACACAGCAAAGGACTGGCAGATGAGGCTCAGACATGGGACATGAGTACCTTCATAATCCAGGTTCCTCTAGAGCAAAAGAGGCAGGGGTATGGTTGGGTAGGAAAGTGAGGAGGAATGAAGGAAGACAACACAGATGCTAAGTTATGCTAACACATAACCTTTTAATCTGATGTTGTCTTCTTCATTGTCCTCATGGTAGAGTCAGAGTCCCCAGGTCCCGGGTTTTCCTCATGGAAGGTTATGCCGAAGCACAACAAAGCCAAAGGAGGCCCTGCTCCTGGATATTCAACTTGTAGTGTGATACAAAGGTGTGACTGTTAGACCATTTCGCTGCTGCACAAATATCATCAATGGAGGTTCTAGAATAGAAAGCTGAAGAAATAGCCATAGCTCTGGCGGAATGTGCCCTGGGAGGTCCAGGTAATTCCAATTCTTTGGATGAGTAAATGTATGAAATGCAGCCAGATATCCATTTTGTCAAGGTAATTTTAGACATCGCTTGTCCTTGTCTATCAGATGAAAATGCTACAAAAAGCTGATCAGGCTTTCTGTGTTGTTTGAGCTTGTGCAGGTAAAAATGGAGTTGTCTATGAACTCCAAGAAGATGAAGAACATACTCCCCTATATTGGAGAAGCTTAGAAAGAACACTGGTAATTGAATGGATTGATTGATATTGTTGGTGGCTACTTTGGGCATAAAGGAAACACTGGTGCATAAAGATGCTCTGTCATTATGAAAAGCTATGTAAGGAGGCTTGGTGGATAAGGCTTGTAGTTCAGAAATCCCCTTAGTGGAAGTTATAGCACCAAAAGGACTGTCTTCTATGACAAAATTGACAAAATCTTCATGTTGCAAGTTGCATCTGGTTTGAAGGGTCCCTGGGTTAAAGCCTGTAGCACCACAGTGAGGTCCCAAGGAGGGGATGGTTCCTTGATTGAATGCCTTAATAAGAAAACACCTTTCATGAAGCATTTGCATAGCCTAAAAGTGAACAAAGATCGGGATTGTCTTACAGAATGAAAATCAGAAATAGCAGTTAACTGAAGCTGGTTACTTGAGAAGCTAGCACCTTCCTCAAATAGGGTACTAAGAAATAACAAAACATCTAAAATTGGTGCTGAGAAAGGATCAATGTTTCTGCTCATGGCCCATACAAAAAATGTCTTCCACTTACCGGTGTATTTTGGTAGAAGCCTTTTGCGAGGCTAGAAGAATTTTTCGGACCAGGGAATTAAGTCTGGACTGTCTCACTAGGGTTGGAAGTGGAGAAACCAAGTGGCCAGTTTGAGGGTATGAAGATTCGGATGCTGTATCCCTGATGGGTGAGAAAGGAGGTCCTGACTTGGCTCCAGCATCCAAGGAGGATATTTCAGATTAGACCATAGGAAGGGGAACCACACCTGATGAGGCCAGAAGAGGGCAATGAGGATGACCAAGCTCTTCAACCTGCTTGCCTTCTGAAGAAATTTTGGGATGAGTGGAACAGGAGGGTAAGCATACAGGAGACCCGAGGGTCAATCTTGTACCAGTGAATCCCTCAGGGACTCCCTTGGAGGAGGATCAGAGCGAAGAACTTGCTCCATTTGTTGTTGAGAGGAGAGGCAAAAAGGTCGCAGCCAGGTTGACCTCAATGCTTGAGGATCTTGTCCACCACTGATTGATTGAGGGACCATTCGTATGAAATCAGGACCAATCCGCTAAGTCTGTCCTCTAAATCATTGGTTTTCCCCAGGATATGTTTTGCAACTAGAAGACAGTCTGAAGATATCACCCACTCCCACACCTTCATGGCCTCCCTGAACAAGGGGTAAGATCGGGTTCTTCCTTGTTTATTGTACCAGACAACAGACATGTTGTCAGTGCGTACTGCAACAGTCCATAAGGGGAGATCATCCAAAAAGGCTTGCAACATTAGGAGGACTGTGCTCATCTTTAGGACATTGACATGTAACCTGGTCTCGGTAAGGGACCACATGCCTTGGACCATCTTCCCATTCTGTCCCCCCCACCGAACTGGGAAGTATCCATGGTCATGGTGGCTATAGGGCGGTTGTTTAAGAATGGTCTGCCTAGAAGGAGATTGTCTGACAGTATCCAGCATCTGAGGTGACACTTGCAAATCGGAGTATCAGAAGTCAAGGCCAATGTCAGTGGTCTCTGGCTGACTAAATTTGCAGATAATTGCAAATTAGTAGTTGTCACTGAATCTCACACTGACACAAATGTTCTCCAGGAGGGGCTGACAGAGACAACCAACTGGTGTCAGAGCCATGGACTAAAACTAAATGCCAAGAAATGCATAATAGTATCTTTGGGAAGTCATCCATCCCTGGTAACTATCATATTGACAACACACCCCTTAGAGTTGACCCAGTAGTCAGGGACTTAGGGACATACATAGATAGTAATCTAGCCTTTGATCGTGATGTGTCTACAGTGGTGAGGAAATCATTCTAAGTTGCTCAACTTATAAACAAAGGTATGGCATCTAAGTCCAAGGAAGTCATTGTTCTACTGTATTCGGCATTCATCAGACCTATCATTGAGTACAATGCCCTCTTTGGTATGTACCTAACCAGGCATATCTAACAAATGGAACGTCCACAGAGGTTCCTCACTAAAAGAATACAGGGGTAAGTAATATGTGCTATGCAGACTGCCTCAAGGCTCTATCCCTGTATTCTGTCCCCTACAGGCTTTTGAGGGGAGATATATGCCTGGCATACAGGGTATTGTCAGACCCCACTCTGATGGACCGCCTGTATATCCACAAAACAAACAGCACCAGACGTACCCATTCTAAAGACTTAAACCTTGCCTGTGATATAAATAGGACCTGCTGGAGAGATAGGTATGCATCCCAGAGACTACCCCTTCTATGGAACAGGTTCCCCATACATGTGAAGCAGAGTTCCTCCCTAACCCATTTCAAGTGCAACTTGGACAATTGGATGGGAAACCAGAAATTCATCCCTGGTTTGGCATCTATGCCTTTAATGGACAGAGGTAACCTGTAAATGGTTCATCTCCCAGGCCCGTGCTTACACTTATCAAGGGTATTGGAACTTGTCAGAGATTTGGGATGCATGGCTAGGCTTTAAAAGACCCTTGTGGTCATTAGCCTAGTAAATACCTATGAAAATATGAGTCAATCTGATGGGAAGGGACAGTGATTGAAAAAAGGATGGACCATTGTGCCACTAATGTCCACTGGAGAACCAGCATGAAGAATCTGGGTGGTGGGACTAACATAATAGCTGCAGACATGGATCCTAGGGCTTGTAAGACCAATCGAGCAGGGGGGTTGTGTTGGGCTAACAGTTCCTGCACCTGATTCCTGAGAGTGGTTACTTGGTGTAAAGGAAGAGAAGCTATCTGTTTCCTTGTGTTCAGCTGTGTCTCTATAAATTCTAGGTTCTGTACTGGAGTCTGGTTGGACTTTCTCAGGTTTATGATGATGCCCAGAGAATGTGATAACTTGATTAAGTAATCCCTGGCATGGATTAGTTGATGCCTCATGGGAGCAGAAAGGAGCCAGTCGTCTAAGTATGGAAACACTTGGAATCCCCTGAGCCTGAAGTGAGCTGCTACTACCGCCATACATTTGGTGAGGACCCAGGGGGGTGCTGTGGTGAGCCCAAAGGGCAGTGCTCTGAACTGGTAATGATTGTCTCCTAGCTGGAAGTACAGTTATCTCCTGGACCACCTGCCTGTTTTGATGTGATATTACATGTTCTTGAGATCTGTTGAGCACATCCAATTGTCCTTGTGCAAAAGTGACAGAAAGGACTGAACTGTGACCATTCAGAACCTCAGCTTCTTTACATATCCATTCAACGTGCTTAGATTCAGGATGGGTCTTAGTTCCCTGTTTTTTGGGCACCAAAAAGAAGTGTGAGTAGATTTTGAATCCTTTGTGTTCAGCTGGGACCTCTTGGATGACTCTTTTTTGCAACAGGCAGATGGACATTAACAGTTTCTTCTACCAGCTCTTTCTTAGTGGTTGCTGTCACCACAATGTCATCAACTACAGGACCCTTACTCCAATGTTTCCTATCTACATAGGGTACCAAAACCTATCGGGTCATTTGGGTATGGGTTTGATGGTGTCTGGTTCTTCCCATGCCCAGTGGGACACTAAATAAACCAAGGCACGCACCGGGGGGTCACTCAGGACACAGATGGGCCCATCTCGAAAGCCTCCAAGAGAACTGACTCCACAGAAGAAGGAGGTTGGGCAGACCACCCACCTTTCTGCTTCAGGATCTCTAATATGTCCCCAAAGGAGACGTCTTCTGGTGGGAATCAGGGAGATGCTTCCCCCTCACTGCAGTCAAAGTCCTCAAGTAAAGACTCCAATGGGGAGTCAACGTGCCTCCTTTTGCACGTCTTCTTCCAAGGGACTTCCTCAGCTGGGTACTCTGGGGTAATGTCAGAAGAAGAGGATCCCCCCTGACCAAGGAGTTCTTGGAGGCTGCTCAGAACAGGAAGACTCATAGCAGTACGATTGGTTTCAAGACCTTGATCCGACAAGGGTACTGGGGTGGATTACTGGACATGTGTCATCAGATCTCCCACTCAGGAGAAAACCCTCTCCACTATCTGAAAGGCTGAAGGACCAGGAGAAATCCTTTCTGTTTCCCCCAAAGCCGAAACCACCGAGGAAAAACAGCCAGGACTCACCTCAGATCCATGACCTCGAGAAGGGAGTGGACCTGAACTGTTGAGTGATGAGGCACCTATGGGGAAGGGATAGCTCTGAGAAGGATGGAGCCAACCCTGTCTCCCAGACACAGCACCAACACCACAGCTCCGAGACCTGCTCTGCTCTGAGGGAATTAGAACAGGGCTAGTTAAGGGAATCCTTGTTGAGGAAGGGAGCCTTCTCTGCACCAAGCTTGGCAAACACATCATCATCATCCCCCTTTTTCCCATTTGTTTTCTACATGGGGTTTGGGTATCATGATAACTGTCACCAACTCTCTCGATTCAGTGCCACACTCTTGCCTTCTTCAACACTCATGTCTGACTGGCATAGCTCTTCTTTCACACAATCCATCCAACTCTTTGCTGGACATCCTCGCTTCCTCTTACCTTCTTCCTGTCTCCTCCAAATCTTCCTCACTGGATTGTCTTCTGCTGTTTTGTACATGTCCAAACCACCGTAATCAGTTCTCTTTGATTTTTTTTTGCAATTGGAGCTACTTTGGCTTCTGCTCTTATGTCCTCATTTCTTCATCTGTCCCACAGTGTGCATCCTACCATCCTTCTCAAGCACTTAATTTCCATTATCTCTAGCTTCTTCAACTGTTCTGCCTTTACTGCCCAGGTTTCTGTTTCATACAGTAGTACCGATTGCACCACTGTCTTGTACATCTTACTTTTCAGCTTTTTTGGCATTCTTCTGTCATAGACTACACCTGGCACTCTATGCCAGTTGGCTGCATTCTCTTTTATTCTAGCTTTGACCTCTTCTTATAGACTTCCCTTCTTCACAACCACCCTTCCCAGATACTTGAAGCTGTTTATCTGTTCCACTATCTTCCTATCTCTATTCTCAGCTTCATCTGATTTCCCCAACTTGCTGCCATTACCACCGTCTTATCTGTACTTAGTTTCATCCCATGTACCTTCAGTCTTGCATTCCATTCTCCTATCCTTTGCTGAAGTTTTAGCTCAGAGTCTGCCTGTAATGACACATCATCTGCATACAACTCTGTTGATCTGTCCCCTCTGACCTGTTTGCTAATGTAGTCCATCAGCAGTATGAACAGCAGTAGCCTCAGAGCTGAAGCCTGATGTACACCCACTATCACTGGGAACCCATCTGTGAGGCCAAACACTGTTCACACTTGAGTCACTGAGTCCTTGTGCATAGCCTGCACTAATTCTACCAATGTTTCTGGGACTTCAAACCACTGTAGTACTGCACAGATCAGCTTTCTTGGGACCTTGTCATATGCTTTCTCCAAGTCTAGAAATGCCCAGTTGGACTCTCTCCTCATCTCTAGCTTATTCTCAAGTATCAGTCTCACTGCAAACATTGGGTCAATTGTGCTGCATCCTGATATGAGCTGCTCATTTCAAATCTTACATTCTACTACTCTGTGCATCCGTTTATCAATCACCCTCTCCAGAACTTTCATGCAATGTGATAGGAGTTTGATGCCTCTGTATTGCCTAAATATATATGTGTGTGTGTGTGTGTGTGTGTGTGTGTGTGTGTGTGTGTGTGTGTGTGTGTATAGCTGGGTTTACTTTACATAATGGAACCACACTTCACTGTAACTCTTTTCTTAGAGATGAAAATGAAAAGAGCAAATGTCCACATCAATGAAAAATTCCACAGGGAAAGGAAGCAGTTGGCCAATGTTAGGAAAAAAGAAGTTATGTCTTACCATAATGTTCCATTTGTGTTGTTGATCTTCTTTCATTCATCACTGATGGGTTCAGTTCCGAACCCTCAGAACTGACTCAACCTAATACCAAGCTTGCACCAGCCAAAATCTCTTGAGCTAAGCTTCTACTTATAGTGCTCTTCTCCCTGTTACCGCAGATCGTGTTTGGCCATGTTGTACTATTAAATCAGAGGCCATTTCTGTGCAAACGCCCTAATTCACCATTTGGACCCAAAGTATCCCCCAGCAGCCTTTGGCGGGGGAAGGAGGATGGGAAGTGATGAATGAAAGAAGATCAACAACACAGATGGAACGTTATGGCAAGATATAACTTCTTTCTCTGATGTTGTTAATCTTTCCCTTTCATCACTCAGGGGACAGAATCCCCAGCTACCTTGTGTGCCTTGGGTGGCCCTTATGGAAGAATGTGCCTGAGCACCATTGAGCCGAAGGCAGCTCTCCCTCTGGAGACCACATCCAATTTGTAATGATTGATAAAAGTGTGGGGTTTAGCCCACGTGGCTGCTGCACAGATATCATCCATAGAAGCTCTAGAATGGAAGGCTACAGACGTTGCCATAGATCTAGTAGAATGGGCTTTAACATTCTGTGACATAGGTTATTTTGCAAGTGAATAAATGTATTGTATGCAGTCCCTTAACCATTTTGACAATGTAACCTTGGAGACAGAATTTCCCATTCTAGGCCCAGAGAAGGAAATGAAAAGTTGGTCAGTTTTACGTACTACTTTGGTCCTGTCTAAATAAAATCTCAATAGTCTGTGCACATCCAAGGACTGTAGACAGCATTCCCCTTTATTAGAAAAATTTGGGAAAACACTGGCAAATAAGAAGTTATGTACCTACCATAACGTTCCATGTTAGTTGTCTTCTCTCGCCTTCTTTCTTGCTTGATGGGTTCGGAGCCGATCCTCGGCTCCGACTCGGCACTTGCTAAGCTCGAGAGTCACTTTTACCAGCTCGAGGCAGCCCCATATCCCATGATGCAAGGCGGTAAGTACCCAGATCTCGTTTGATGACAAAGGGCAATAGCACCAAGCATAAAAACACTTCCAAAAGGAAGAAAGAAAACTTACAGGATGGAAGAAGGACCAGGTCTGAATGGTCTTCAGCATAATAATTTCTTATAGAAAGGTCTGTCCAGGCCTGGGGAAGGAGGGAGGGTCGCAAGAAAGAAGGCGAGAGAAGACAACTAACATGGAACGTTATGGTAGGTACATAACTTCTTAATGTTAAGTTGTCAATCTCGCCTTCATTCTTGCTTGATGGGACCGTCCCTAGCACCTCTATCCTGGGTGGCTCAATGGAACAGACTCTTGAGGACTGTAGAGCCAAAACTGGCTCTGTCCCTGGAGGCCAAGTCCAATTTGTAGTGGGAAACAAAAGTATGAGGAGTGGCCCAAGTGGCGCTGCACAAATAGTGTCTAAAGGAAGTCTAGCTTGAAAGGCTGTAGAAGTAGCTAAGCTCCTAGTTGAATGTGCTTTAGGTTTTGAGCCCAGCTGTTTTCCCTGAGCAGATAAATTTCAGAGATGACCAAGAAAGCCATCTAGACAAGGTCACTTTAGAAACAGGAAGGCCTTTCTTATTATCCGCATAGGAAACAAAAGTTGATCAGATTTCCTAAATTTTTTGTTCTGTCCAAATAATATCTGAGTTGACGGTGGACATCAAGATAATGTAGTTTTTGTTCGGCTCTGTCTGAATAGTTTGGGAAAAATACAGGAGATCAATGGATTGATTCAAATTGGTTTTGAGGCGACCTTAGGCAAAAGGTCGGATTAGTTCTCAATGATACTCTGTCTTTGTGAAAAACCAAATAGGGGGTCGAACCGATAGAGCATGAAGTTCAGACACCCTCCTGGCCGATGTAATAGCCACTAGGAATAAAGTTTTCCAAGAAAGAAATTTCAGGGAACAAGAAACAGCTGGCTCGAAGGGGGAAGAATCAAGGATGTCAGCACTAAATTTAGATCCCACTGAGGAGGAGGATTCCTGATTGGAGGCTTTAGCAGGAAAATTCCTTTCAAGAAGGCCCTGCAGAGCCTATGGGACATAATATTGTGATCTGCGATCCCGACATGAAAGTTCGAGATAGCAGCCAATTGAACTCTGACTGTGGAAGAAGAGGAGCCTGCATGAAAAATCTCTGCTAAGAAGTCCAGGACTGCCTGAACAGGGGCAGTGAAAGGATCAATACTCTTGGCCTTAGCCCAATAAGAGAAACGTTTCCATTTGCTTGCATAAATCCTCCTGGTAGAGGATTTTAAAGAAGCTACTATGATGTCTCTAACTGAGTTAGAGATCAAAGGAAGCCTGGCTAAAGAAGAAAGTGGAGCAACCATGCTGTGAGGTTGAGAGAAGGGATAGACCGGTGCAGCTGACCGGATTGGTGAATCAGAAGATCTGGCACTGGGTCCAGATGCCACGGCTGCACCAAAAGGTGACGATGGAGGAACGGGAACCAAACTTGTCGAGGCCAGTAAGGGGCAATGAGAATCAATTTGGCTCTCAAAACGGTTGCCTTCTGGATAACTTGAGGGATCAGAGGAAATGGAGGGAAGGCATAAAGAAGTCCCTGGGGCCAATCCTGGGTCAGAGCGTCTCTGGGGGGATGGCCTGGAAGAGGGAAGAGAGAGAAGAAGTCTGGGCATTTGCTGTTTTGGGGAGTAGCAAAAAGATCGCAACATGGACGACCCCATTCCAGAAAAATCTCTTCCACTATAGATTGCTTGAGAGACCACTCGTGAGGCATGAGAATAGCTCTGCTCAATCTGTCCGCTACAATGTTTCCCAGGGATATGCGTTGCTACCAGAAACCGATGAGAGGAGATTGCCCATTGCCATAGTCTGAGCGCTTCTCGACAGAAGGGGTAGGACTTGGTTCCGCCCTGTTTGTTGATATACCAAACTACAGACATGTTGTCTGTGTGGACTGCAATTGTCCCTACGGGAAGAAAGTCATTGAGGGCTTGCAACGTTAAAAGCACTGCTCTCATCTCCAGGACATTTATGTGCAGGTGGTATTCGAACGGCTGCCACGTCCCATGAACCATCCTGCCCTGATAATGACCCCCCCACCCGATCAGGGAGGCATCCGTGGTGACAGTGGCTACCGGGATGGGGGTACAAAGTGTCTGCCTTGGTGAACCTGGGGAGATGTGATCCACCAAGCAAGATGATCTTTGCAAGTCTGTGTCACCAGAATCTGGTGACGCATTGGAAGTTGTTGGTACGACCACTGTGTGAACAGCATCCACTGAAGAAGGCGCATGTAGAAGCGAGCCAGGGGAAGAAGAGTAATGGCCGCAGCCATGAGGCCTAATACCTTTAGAACCATTCTGGCCTGTACTTTCTTGTTGGCTAGAATGATCCTGACTTGACTTTGAATGTCTGAAACTCTTTGATCTGTAAGGGTAGCTGACATCCGAACAGTGTTTAAGTTTGCGCCTATGAAAGTAATATACTGGCAGGGCGATAAGGATGACTTTTCGAAGTTTATTGAGATGCCCAAAAGAGTACAAAGCTTTATTGTGTAATCCCTGGCTTGAATAAGCTGATGCCTGGTGGTGGCTGAAAGGAGCCAGTCGTCGAGATACGGAAACACCTGGAATCCTTGACGTCTCAGGTGAGCCGTGACCACTGCCATGCATTTGGTGAACACTCTGGGGGCTGTAGTGAGACCAAAGGGCAGGGCTCTGAACTGGAAATGACTGGACCCCAGCCGAAGCGGAGAAATCTCCTGGAGCGTCTGTGGATTTTGATGTGATAGCACGCATCCTGAAGATCTATTGAGCACATCCAGCTGTCCTTCTGTAAGAAGGGCAGAATTGACTGAAGAGTGACCATTCGAATCTTGTCTTCCTCACAGACTTGTTGAGTCTGCTGAGATCCAATATTGGTCTCCAGTCTCCCGTCTTTTGGGGACCAAAAGAACCTTGAGTAGATTCCGGCTCTGAATGATCTGTCGTAACTGGCTGAATGGCTCTTTTGCAGAAGTTTTAAGACTTCTAACTCTGCAATTTCCCTTAGACCGGGTGGTACATCTGGAAGGGAATTTGAGTGATAGAAAGGACTTTCCTCGAAAGGAATTTTGTAACCCTCGGATATGATCGACTGTACCCATCTGTCTTGAGTGAGGGAACGCCAGGCTTCTGGGTACAGTGATAGTCTTCCCCCGACTGCCTCCAAGGATGGACAGCCAGGCAACATCTCAGGGATGCTGAAAGGGCTTGTCAGAGAGAGGCTCTCTGTTTCCCTGTTTTTTTGGACCCCCTCTGCCTCTAGAGCGGCATCTGTTGTTGTTACCCCCTCTGCCTCTAGGGGTAAACTGACCACGTGAATCCGGCGTGACTCCTTGGGATTTGCGGAACCACATTTTGCCACCTTTCTGTCCTTTGGGGTAAGGTCTAGAAGGGGTGGAAAAACGGGCTCCTACGGCAGAAAGAGTCTTGCCGTCCTGCTCACACCTGGTCAAAGTTTCCTTCACTTGAGGGCCAAACAAAGCTGACCCATCAAAGGGAGAATTTGTGAAGGACACCTTAAAGGGATCTGCAAAGTCACATAGCCGCATCCAGGCTTGGCGTCTAAGGGCCACACCTGTACCTGCGGCCCTACTCGCTCCATCAGCAGCATATGATATAAGCCGCAGGGAGCAGCTTGTAATGGAATTATGGGTTCCTAGCTGCGAAGCAATTTTTCCTGAGCTCCTGCAGCTGTAGGATCCTGTACAACATCACCTAGCTCCTTAAGGATATCCCTTTGGAGTCTGGTGAAGTGACATAGGTAATTCAGCGAACGCATAGCAAAGGTCGCTGAGGAAAACATCCGCTTACCGTACCTATCCATGGTCCTAGAGTCCTTATTAGGAGGATGGACGGCACGGAAGGATCTGCAAGTTCCTTCTTGGTGGCAGCAGCCACCACCATGGCATCAGCGGGGACACCCTTAGTGAGGAATTGCTTATCACACGGGGCAGTAATACATTTTGAAGGCCTCCTAGGGACTGGCTCTACAGAGTCAGGAGCAGCCCACGCCTTTCGGGCAATAACTTGCATAAGGGGGTCGAAAGGCGGAGACACCCAGGAGGTGGAGGGCCGAGATCCAAACGCCTCTAGGTATACTGACTCATCCTCAGAGGGATTATTGGTGGGCCAGTTTCCCCTCTGTTTAAGGAGTTCTAGGATGTCTGAATGTCTGAGAAGGAGACATCCTCAGAGGGGGATCTTGGGGATCCCTCTGACTCATCTAAGTCAGTATCTGAAGTGATAGACTCGGGGGAGTCTATATGTTTCCTCTTACAAGTCCTCTTTCTAGGAGGATCTCCCGAAACATCAGGAGAATCCTCGGAAGAGGGGGATATTCCCAATGGGGAAACCTGAGGCGGAGGATCTCTGGGTCCTGTAGCAAGAGAAGTGGCAGAGATGTCAACAGGCACTACAGAGGGAGGAGCTAAGGGAACAGACTGCTGGCTGATACCAGTGGCCAGCACACTCTTCATCACCTCGAATGCTCCCCTCCCAGGAAGGTCCGAGAGAACCCGTTCCGAAGAGCTAGGAACTCCAGGGACCACCGAAAGGGAAGTCTCCGAGGCAGATGGAGCCGAGCTCACCAAGGCCGAGGCTCCAAGGGGAAGAGCGGGTTCGGACAAGGGTCCGATGCCACTCATCCCCTCGGAGGAGACCATGGAAGCCCGGCCACCGAATCCCTCTAAGGAAGGTCTCGAAGAGGAGATAAGAGTAGAGGCTGAAGGAACAGAAGGGGGTATCTGTCCTTCAGCCGTAGCAGTAACCATTCCCGAAGACTCCAACTCCAAGCTCTGGGGTAGAGTTGAAGGAGGAACTGCAACGGGGTGTGGACCAATAGCCGTCTGTTGAGACGGACTATGTAACATTTGGGCCAGTGCCTGTGACTTAAGTAATCTACTGACCACTCTCTCTAAATCATGGTCAGAAAGCCTGGATGACCTTGAAGATCGGCTCCGATGGCTCCGTTCCGAGAGGAGAGGTGAAGCCGGAGCCGAAAGTATCGGCTCCAAGGAAGGAGACCTAGACCTCTTCCTCGAAGGAGCCATCGGAACCGATGAAACTATTGAACCTGTCGGAGCCGACAACTTATCGGAGCCGACAGGTAGCCTCGATGCATCGGCTCCAGCCGGAGCCGATACAGCCACAAAAGTAACGGTGTCGGAGCCGATCGGAGCCGACACCAATGCCTGAGCCACATGGTGGTCGGAACCGATCGGAGCCGACACCGAAGTGGTCGATGCAGAATCGGCACCGATAGCCATCGGTGCCGAAGGCTTAGTTAAGCCAGAATCGGCTCCAGCCGGAGCCGATCCCGACTCAGAACGAGTCGGAGCCGAGGCCGCAGGCTTGGACACAGAAGCCTGGGCCTTGGAAGACTTAGCAGTCTTGGTTGGAGCCGACTTAGCCGGAGAGCCCTCCGGCTTAAGAAGGCCCCTCAAAATCAACTTATTCCTTCTTTCCTGCAGGACTCTCTGGCTGAAAGAATGACAAATAGCACAGGAGTCCTGCAGGTGAAGAGGCCCCAGGCAGTACAGGCAAGAAGTGTGACCGTCTGTCAGAGACATTTTCTGACAGCACGAGTCACACTTCTTAAAGCCTGAGACCCTTTCTTTAGACATGGTGCAAACACAGACACCCACACCAGTCAAAGAAATTAAATTAAATTAAATATACCAAAAGGTATAACTAAAAAAACACACACACACCCTAACAGGGGGGGGATGGGATGGGAGAAAGTCTGACTAAAAAAATAAGAAGAGACAGAACATTTTCTGTCAGAAACTGTTTAAAACTAAATTAAAACTAACAATAAAGGGTTTTTTATTTAAAAGGGGCTAAAATAGCAAAGTAGCAAATCACTTACCAGGAGCTGGTAAAAGGAGGACCTCATAAGCGAAGCGGCAAACGAGATCTGGGTACTTACCGCCTTGCATCATGGGATATGGGGCTGCCTCGAGCTGGTAAAAGTGACTCTCGAGCTTAGCAAGTGCCGAGTCGGAGCCGAGGATCGGCTCCGAACCCATCAAGCAAGAATGAAGGCGAGATTGACAACTTAACATTCAATGGTCTGATTGATGGAAAAATCCGAAACAACTTTGGGGAGGAAAGGATTTGTCCAGAATGATACTCTGTCCTTGTGAAGGATTAGATAGGGTCTTTTTGTGCATAATGCTTGAAGCTCAGAAATTCGTCTAGGCTGACATGATGGCTACCAAGAAAAGGGATTTCCACAATAAGAATTTGAGGTCACCCTTCGCTGCAGGCTCAAATGGAGGTTGAGTTAGTGACTGGAGAACTAACGTGAGGTTCCATTGTGCTATAGTTTGTCTGATTGGGGCCCTAATCTGGGAGACCCCTTTGAGAAATGATATGCATAACCGAAGTGAGATGAGGGAAGAACCATCCAACACATTATGATAGTTTGAGATAGCTGCTAGATGTACTCATATGGTAGAAGCTGCGGCTCCATCTTCAAAGAATTTAGATAGATATTGTAAAATAAGAAGTTATGTACCTACCATAACGTTCCATGTTAGTTGTCTTCTTCTTGCCTTCTTTCTTGCTGGTTGGGTTCGGAGCCGATCCTCGGCTCCAACTCGGCCATCTTCTAAAGCTCGAGAGCTATTTACTGGCTCGAGGCCTCCCCATATCCCACAATGCCTGGCACTAGATCCCCAGATCTCGTTTGGTAGACCTAACTACAGACAAAATATAAGGACACCTGTCCTAACAGCATATGTTTAGCTACAGAGCTAAAAGGTTGCGGGAACAAACCAGATAAGACCCAGCCAGCTAAAAGGAACTCAGAGGGCAACTCTTCTCGGTCTATTAGGATAGGGGGACGGAGGGTGGGATGCAAGAAAGAAGGCGAGAAGAAGACAACTAACATGGAACGTTATGATAGGTACATAACTTCTTAATGTTAAGTTGTCTATCTCACCTTCATTCTTGCTGGTTGGGGCAGCGTCCCTAGCACTTCAGTCCTGGGTGGCTCATCGGAACAGACTCTTCAGCACAGTAGAACCAAAATCAGCTCTGCTCCTAGAGGCCACATCCAGCTTATAATGAGAAATGAATGTATGGGGAGTGGCCCATGTAGCTGCCGCACAAATGGCTTCCATTGGTAATCTTGCCTAAAAAGCTACAGAAGTAGCTAAAGCCCTAGTAGAGTGGCCTTTTGGTTTAGCAGGGAGCTGTTTGTTCCTCAATTGATAAATCAAAGCAATAATAGAAGTCAACCACCTAGATAGAGCTACTTTAGACACTGGTAGACCTTGTTTACCTTCAGCATAGGACAGGAAGAGCTGATCTGATTTTCTAATTTGTTTAGTCCTATGCAAGTAGAAATGTAATTGTCTATGAACATCCAACTGATGTAATTTATGTTCAGCTTTGTTGGAATAATTTGGGAAGAAGACCGGAAGATCAATGGACTGATTCAGATTACTCTCAGAAGGTACCTTAGGAAGGAAGGAGGGATTAGTCCTGAGCGAAACTCTGTGATTATGGAAAACTAAATAAGGAGGGTGAACACAAAGGGCCTGGAGTTCAGAAACTCTTCTAGCTGAGGTAATTGCCACAAGAAAGAGGGTTTTCCAAGAAAGAAACTTCAAGGAACATGAAGCTGCAGGTTCAAAGGGGGGCAATATTAGGGAAGCTAAGATCAAATTAAGATCCCACGGAGGCAGGGGATCTCTTACTGGGGGCCTGAGCAAAGTAGTCCCTTTAAGAAAAGCTTTGCAAATCTTATGGGACATAATACAAGTTTCAGATAGGCCTGTATGAAAATTTTAAATTGCAGCTAACTGAACTCTAATGGTGGCAGAAGAGGACCCAACCTGAAAAAGTTCCGCTAAGAAATATAAAACGTGGTGGACAGGGGCTGGAAAGGGATCTATATTTTTAGACTCTGCCCAGCAAGAGAAACGTTTCCACCTACTAGCATAAGTTTTTCTGGTAGTAGATTTATGCGAAGATAAGATGATTTCACGCACCGATTGGGAAATGTTCGGAAGCCTGGCTAAGGTTGGAAGTGGAGCAACCAAGCAGTGAGGTTGAGAGACTGAAGGGACTGGTGCAGCCCACCCGACTGATGGATCAGGAGGTCTGCTACTGGGTCCAGGGCTGCTCCAGGAGGTGATGATGCAGGAACGGAAACCAAATTTGTCGAGGCCAGTAGGGGGCAATGAGGATCATCTTGCATCCCAGCGTGGTAGCTTTCTGTATTAGTTTGGGAATCAGGGGAAATGGAGGGAATGCATAAAGAAGTCCCTGAGGCCAATCGTGGATTAGAGCATCTCTGGGAGGGTATCCGGGAAGAGAAGGAGAGAAAAGAAACTGTCGCACTTGCTGTTGAAGGGGGTGGCGAAAAGATCGCAGCAAGGCTGACCCCATTTGCTGAAGATTTGGTCTGCCACTGTCTGATTGAGAGACCACTCATGAGGCATGAGAATTGCTCTGCTCAGCCTGTCCACTATAACGTTGGACTTCCCAGGGATGTGCGTTGCTATCAGAAACCGCTGGGAAGAGATCGCCCATTGCCAGAGTCTGCATGCTTCTTGACATAGGGGGTAGGACTTGGTTCCGCCCTGCTTGTTGATGTACCACACTACCAACATATTGTCTGTCTGAATTGCAATGGTCCCGGTGGGAAGAGAGTTCTGAAGAGTTTGCAACGCTAAAAGCACAGCTCTCATCTCCAAGACATTGATATGCAGATGGTACTCGTGGGGTTGCCAGGTGCCTTGGACTGTTCTGCCCTGAAAGTGCCCCCCCACCTGATCAGGGAGGCATCCGTGGTCACCATGGCTACTGGAAGGGGAAGAACAAATGGTCTGCCCTGGGGTACTGACGGGGAAACCATCCACCAAGCAAGCTGGTCTTTGCATGTCTGTGTAATCATAATCATGTGAGACACTGGAAGTTATAGAAATGACGATTGTGTGAAAAGCAACCACTGAAGAATCCTCATATGAAAACAAGCCAGGGGGACTAGTATGATCGCTGCTGCCATGAGGCCCAATGTCTTTAGGACGAATCTGGCCTGAATTTTCTTGCATCCTAATAACACCTGTACATGTTGGCGAATATCTAATACTCTGTGCAACGGAAGTCTCTCTGACATGCCTTTTGTACTTAAACTTGCGCCTATAAAGGTTATAGACTGACGAGGCGACAATGCAGACTTTTAGAAATTTATTGTGATACCTAGCTTGGAGAAAGTTTGGATGGTGTAGTTCCTGGTTCGTAGCAGCTGATGTCTGGTAGCAGCAGTAAGGAGCCAGTCGTCTAGACAGGGAAACACCTGGAATCCTTGCCGTCTCAGGTGAGAGGTAACTACTGCCATACATTTGGTCAACACCCTGGGGGCTGTGGTGAGACCAAAGGGCAGAGCTCGGAACTGATAATGACTGGCTCCCAGCCGGAAGCGGAGGAATCTTCTGGAGCGTCTGTCCCTTTTGATATGGTAGTATGCATCTTGAAGATCTATGGAGCACATCCAATTGTCCTGACCCAAAAAGGGTAGAATGGACTGAAGCGTGACCATCCAGAACTTCGTTCTTTGTACAGACCTGTTTAATCTGCTGAGATCCAAAATGGGTTTCCAGTCCCCTGTCTTTTTTGGTACCAAAAAGAACCTTGAGTAAATTCCAGATCCTTGCTGGTCTGCTGGGACTTGTTGGATGGCTCTTTTTTGTAGCAGTTTTGAGATCTCTTGCACTGCTTGTTCCCTTAGATTGGGTGGAACATCTGGAAGGGATTTGTTTGACCTTAAGAGGGTATGATCGAAGGGAATTATGTAACCTCTGGATATGATAGACTGTACCCATCTGTCTTGAGTTATGTCTTGCCAGGCTTTTGGGTACAGCGATAATCTTTCCCCGACTGCCTCCGAAGGCGGGCAGCCGGGCAGCTCCTCAGGGATGCTGGAAGGGCTTGTCAGAGAAGGAATCTCTGCTGCCCTGATTTTGCGGGCCTCCTCTGCTTCGAAGGCGGCATCTATTGTTGTTCCCTCCTCTGCCCCTGGAGGGAAACTCACCACGTGTATCACGCACAGCTCCCTGGGGTTTCCGGAACCACATTTTCCCACTTTTATGACTTTTGGGGTATGGTCTAGAAGGAGTGGAAAAACAGACTCCCACAGCAGACAGAATCTTGCCTTTCTGCTCACACCTAGTAAGGGTATCCTTCACCTGTGGTCCAAAAAGAGCAAAAACATCAAAAGGGGTATTGGTGAAAGACGCCTAGAAGGGGTCCGCAAAGTTACATAACCGCATCCAAGCATGCCTTCTCAAGGCCACACCTGTGCCTGTGGCTCTACTCGCCCCAACGGCCACATAAGAAATGAGCTGCATGGAGGAGTTCACTATCGAATTAAGAGTCACCAGCTGGGAGGTAATCTTACCCTGGGCCCCCGCAGCTGATGGATCTTGAAGGGTATCTCCTAGCTCCTTAAGGAGATCCCTTTGAAGGCGGGTAAAATGGCACAAATAGTTCATCAACCGCATGGAAAAGGTCGCTGAGGAAAACATCCGCTTCCCGTATCTGTCTATCATCCTAGACTCCTTATTAGGGGGATGGACAGATGAAGAAGTCTCAGCCAACTCCTTTTTCATGGCTGCTGCTACCACCATAGCATCAACAGGGACACCCTTTGTCAAAAATTGCTTTGTCTTGTGGTGCTGTGATGAATTTCGTGGGCCTTCGGGGAGTTGGTTCCACTGTGTCTGGGGCTGACCACGCCTTTTGAGCCACCACTGCCATCAGTGGATTGAAAGGCGGAGACACCCAGGAGGTGGAGGGGCGAGAACCAAACACGTCCAGGTATACCGACTCATCCTCAGAAGGGTTAAGGGTAGTCCAGTTCCCCCTCTGCCTAAGCATCTCAAGGATGTCTGAGAAGGAGACATCTTCAGAGGGGGACCTCGAGGACCCTTCCGAATCCTCTAAGTCGGTATCCGAAGTGACAGACTCAGGGGAGTCAACATGCTTCCTCTTACATTTCCTCTTTCGGGGGGGCTCCTCTGAATGATCAGGGGAGGCCTTGGAAGAGGAAGACATGCCCACTGGGGTGACCTGGAGCACTTGTTCTCCTTGCTTGGAGTCTGGAGGATGGGCAGAGGCAGACACAGGCACCATGGGGGGGCCGAAGAGGCTGATCGTGGGGCTGACTGAGGGGCCAGCACACTAATCATGACCTCGTAGGCACCCCTTCCCGGCAGAGAAGAAGGCTCAGGCTCCGAAGAGACCGGAACCCCCCCGGCACCGAGAGGGACGGCTCCGAGGCCGATGTAGGAGCCGAGATCACCTGCGCCGAAGCTCTGAGAGGGAGAACGGGGTCGGACAAGGGTCCAATGCCACTCGCCCCCTTGGAACCGATGAGGGAGTCTCGGCGCCCAGATCCCTCCAAGGACGGCGCCATGGAAGTGATTGGAGCCGAAGGAACCGAAAGAGTAGGTATCGGTGCCGACGGTTCCATGATCCGAACCCCAACCAGCTCCGGCTCCGAACTCAAGGGGTGAGTCGAAGGAGGAACTACTGTAGAAATGGGCAGAGCTGAACCCTGATGAGGGGGGCTGGATAGCATTTTAGCCAGGGCCTGCGATTTCAGAAGTCTGCTCACCACTCTCTCCAAGTCATGGTCAGACAATCTCGAAGATCGAGAAGAGTGAGATCGGTGACTTCACTCTGACTGTAACAGAGGTGACTCTGGAGCCGAGCGAATTGACTCTAGGGATGGGGACCTAGAACACTTTCGGCTCCTTGAAGGTTCTAACACCAGGATCGGAGCTGACTGAGAGGCAGGTACTTCGGTTCCGGATGGAACTGAAGTCGAAGCAGATGCCACACCCGACGACGGCTCCGATGGCTTGGAGGGTTTCACTGACTGAGTCTTAGCAGGTGACCCTTCAGGTTTTAGTAATCCTCTAAGGATTAACTTATTCCTACGCTCCTGTAGGACTCTTGGACTAAAGGCGTAGCACACGAACTGAGTCCTGCAGGTGTAGGGCGCCCAAGCAGTAGACACAAGAAGTGTGAGCATCTGTCAGAGACATCTTCTGACAGCATGAGTCACACTTCTTGAATCCCGATACCTTCGTATCTTTGGACATCCTGCAAAAAGAAAATATCCCAGAAAAAAAAGGTCAACAGTACAACAGTAGGTAACAAGTATAAAGAAACTCGTACACACAAAAAAACAGTTACCACACCTTAACAACGCACACACACACTATAACTATAATATATATATATATATATATATATATATATATATATATATATATATATATATATATATATATATAAGAAAATAGTAAAGTACTACAGCTATTTCTACCTGAAAACACTACAAAAGGTATTTAGAGAACAAGGGTTAGCCTCTAACTAAAAACGGCTACCTTGAATAGAGAAAAAGAGAGGGGGGAGGGGAAAACTCTCTAACAGTAAAAACGAGTTTTCTAATGGGATGGATAGATCTAAAAGTACACAGAGACAATAAGTACTAACACTACTATAACAAAAATTAAACACTATTTGTATGAAAATTTTTATATAAAACCTATCAAAAGACGAAAAATACAACCTGAGCCAGCAAAAGCAACCTCGTAGCAGAAGCGGCAAACGAGATCTGGGGATCTAGCGCCAGGCATTGTGGGATATGGGGAGGCCTCGAGCCAGTAAATAGCTCTCGAGCTTTAGAAGATGGCCGAGTTGGAGCCGAGGATTGGCTCCGAACCCAACCAGCAAGAATGAAGATGAGATAGACAACTTAACATCTGCTGTTATTGGAGACGAATATGGATCTAGCATCCTTTTCTTTGACCAAATAGAGAACCTCTTCCATTTGTCTAGATATAGTCTTCTGGTGGATGGTTTATGAGAGCCCAGAATAATGTCATGAACAGGTAAGGTGAGGGCATCCTGCCTGGCTATTAACAGAAGTGGAGAAACCAAGCTGTCATCTTGAGACTGGATAGGTTTGGGAGACTCAACCCTTGGGGGTGAGAGATTAGGTCTGGAAGAAGATCCAGGATCCACAGTCAACATAGATGAGGCCGAAGTAACGTGAACCAGATTTGTTGAGGTCAAAAAGGGGCTATGAGGATTACTTTGCATTTCAACCGAATAGCTTTCTTTATGAATTGGGGTATCAGAGGAATGGGGGGATAGGCATATAGAAGTCCCGTGGGACAATTGTGAATCAGAGCGTCCCTCATGGACTCCCCCTTTGGGGGGAATAGGGCAAAATAGTTGCTGCATTTGTTGTTTGATGGGGAGGTGAATAGGTCGCAGCATGGCTGACCCCAACGGCTGAAAATTTCTGCCGCTACATCGGGATTGAGGGACTACTTGTGAGGCAGGAGAATACATCTGCTCAACTTGTCTTGCAATCACGTTGGAAATCCCCAGGATATGCGTTGCTATCAGAAAATGGTTGGAAGCTATCGCCCACTGCCAAATTCTCATGGCCTCTTGACACAGGGAATAGGATTTGGTTACTCCTTGCTTGTTGATATACCAGACTACTGACATGCTGTCTGACTGAATTGCAATCATTCCATAAGGAAGAACAGGTTGGAATGCTTGCAACACTAACAGCAACGCTCTCAGTTCTAGAATGTTGATATGCAGGTTGGCCTCCAACATGGACCATGCGCCTTGCACTGTCTTTCTCTGGAAATGGCGCCCCCCTCACCCTATTAAGAAAGCATCCATGGTCACAATGGCTTTGGGTTGGGGGGGCTGGAATGGGTGGCTCCAAAGTGCTGTGTCTGGCCTCATCCACCAAAGAAGGTCCTGCTCGTAAGAACTGGTTATCTGGATTTGAAAGCATAGAGGGTGGTAATTTGGAAACCATTGTGAAAGTAGAAGATATTAAAGAATTTGCATTTGCAGTTTCGCAAGAGGCACTATTGGTATGGAAGCTGCCATGGATCCTAAAACCTGACGAACCTCTCTTGCTGACACTTTGTTCTGACAGAGTATCACCCGGAACTGGAGCCTCAATCTCTGAAGTCTGTGAGCTGGGAGTGACACCAGAAAAGACTGGGTGTCAAAGACTGCTCTAATGAATTCTATGTTCTGAACTGGAGCTAGTTTGGATTTCTCCCAATTTATCCCCAAAAGTTTCACCAGGGAGAGAATGTATTGCAGGGCTGTTACCAGAAGATGCTTGGTGGGGGCGGTAAGGAGCCAATCATCCCAATACGGAAACACCCGGAATCTTTGTAGTCTCAAGTGAGCTGTAACCACTGCCATGCACATTGTGAACACTCTGGGCGCGAGTCCGAATGGCAGGGCATGAAACTGGTAATGATTGTCTCCTAGCCAGAAGCAAAGTAGACTCCTGGAGCGTTTGTCCATTTTGATGTGGTTATACGTGTCCCGGAGATCTATTGAGCACATCCAATCACTTTCCCATAGGAAAGGGAGAATGGACTGAACTGGGACCATGTGGAATTGGGTTTGGGCAACAGACTTGTTCAAACTGCTGAGATCCAGAATGGGTCTCCAGTCCCGTCATTTTTGGCACCAAAAAGAATCTTGAGGAAAATCTGGATCTGCATTGGTCTGGTGGGACTAATTGGATGACTCCTTTTTGATACAGCGTGTTTATTTCTGTAGCTGCTTCTTCCCTTTGACTGGGTGGAACATCGGGAAGTTTTGTTGAAAGTTTTGGGTAAGTGATGAGGGGAATGGTGTAACCTCTGGTTAGGATCCTCTGCACCCAATGGTTATTGAATGCCAGGCAGCTTGGTGCAGAGAGAAACAACCCCCGACTGCTTCCAAAGGAAAGCAAATGGGCCGCTCCTCAGAAGAGCTGATAAGGCTGCCCAGAGAAAGAATCCCTGGGTCCTTGATTACGTGGACCCCCCTCTACCTTGGTAGGGGCATCTTCCCAAATTGTTACCCCCTCTGCCCCAGGGGGTATCATCACCATGCGTGGCACGGAAAATACCCTTTTTGTTCCCCTTTTTGCCACTCCTCTGGTTCCTGCAGAAGGAATGTTGAGGATTGGAGAAATGCAGACCCACAGCAGACAGGGTCTTACCATCCTGCTCACATCTGGCCAGAGTGTCCTTTACCCTGGGGCCAAAAAGAAAAGATGCTTCAATGGGAGCATTCAGGAAGGAAGACTTGAAAGGGTCCACAAAGTCACAGAGGAGCATCCAGGCATAGCGTCTCATAACTATGCCTGAACCCGCAGCTATGGCCGTCTCTTCAGTTGCATGTGAGAGCAACCTCATGGATGAACTGAATATCGATTCCAGGGTTGCGAGCTATCAGGCAACTTTATCTCTTACTTCATCAGATACCTGTCCTGCGAGTGTCCCTGAGAGTATAGAAACCAAGTCTCTCTGGAGCCTATTAAAATTTGCCAAGTAATTCAGGAACCATACAGCAAAGGTTGCTGATGCAAGTACTCGCTTCCCCAATCTGTCCAAGGCCCGGGACTCTCTGTTGGGTGGGTGAACAGTATGACTTTCTTCGGCAAGATCCTTTTTTGTGGCCACCACCACCACCATAGCATTGACTGGTAAACCTCTGGACCAATGCAGGCTTTCCCCTGGGGAGAAAGTATCTTGTCAGGTCTCCAAGGGATCGACTAAACAGAATCAGGGTTCTTCCAAGCATGCTGCACCATGAGTTGTACTAGCTCATCTGCAGGCGGGGTCACCCAAGAAATAGATGGCTGGGCACAGAAAGCCTGCAGGAACACGGACTCCTCGGAAAAAGGACTGGTGGGCTTCCAGTCACCCCTCTGTTTCAACATTTCCAGGATGTTTCTAAAAGAGACATCCTCAGGGGGAGACCATGGGGATCCTTCACTGTCATCAAAATCCGTGTCCTCTGTTAGTAGCTCTTCAGCGGAGTCTTCGTGTTTCCTCTTGTATGGTTTCTTCCATGGGGGCTTCTGAGGAGGACTTGGAAGAGGGGCACCCTGCAACGGAGGGTCCTGCGGCTTTCCTGCCTGGTGTCCTGGGAAGGTGGCCTGTGACAGCTGTAGCTCAGGGGGAGAGATCTGGGGTTCCAACGTCAGTGGAATGTTTCCAGAAGCAAGTGCCCTCTCCATAGCTTGGAAAGCAGGTCTGCCCGAAGAGGGATGGGAGCCCAGAACTGAGAAGGACAACCTCGGAATCAGGGTCACACCCTGCTCCATCGAACCCGCTAACGAGGATGGAGCTTCAAGCAGGATCGGTGCAGACAAGACTCCCGGCCCTGAGGACGGAACTGTAGAAGCACTTGGAACCCTGTCCCGAACAGAGAAGCCTGCAGCCCAATCACGGGGTTGAGGAAGGCCCGGTTCAGTGGGGACCGAAGGCTAAAGGGACAGTCCAAAGCCCCAGTGAGGTCCACTACAGGTGCCAAGATATGGGGTTCCAAAAAGGACATTGGACCAGAAGGCTTTGGAACTGGTATGGTCAAAGGAGGAGAATAGGATGGAATCCGTGGAAAAGTTAACCTAAGTCCTGCAGGAAGATTGGTTCTAGAAGGGGTAGGTATCCTCCTGGCTGTCAACAGCTGGTCCCAAGATGCATTACATCAAGTTCTGAAAGGCTCCTGGTGGATCTAGTGGATACTCCTGAAGGGGAGTCAGGTCATTCTAAGAACGGACTGTTCACATGCCCTAGAAATGGATCTGTAGATGGAGAATATCAAGTCCGTGGTGTGGAATCGACCAGCACCGATGTCTCAAGTTTGCATACTAGAAGGAGTGGAGACAAATTCGTACTCATCAAGACCGTAAATGGGCTCAGTGCCGAAGGGGCACTCAGAGCCAATGTGGACAGTTCAGTTGTAATTGTAGAGGTAGGCATCAAAGGTGTGCACTGTGCCGAAGCTGCACTCGGTGCCAAGGTCATAATAGTCATTGCGAGGTCAATCGGTGTCGGAGACAGTATCAGAGCTGAAACTGGCACCGACATAGGGACAGCCATAGCTGTAATGGAAGAGGTAGGTGTCGATGAGGCAGACATATGCTCCGAATATAGCTTTGGCACTTTAGGCTTTATGTATTTGGCCTGGTCACCAGAGGGTGAAGAGGGAACTGAGTGGGACCTTTTCTTGTCCTTGATTGGAGGGATGAGATTTCTGTTGCAGAAAGGGATTCTGAAAAGGGCGACTTAAGTAGGCCCTTCAGAATCAACTTATTTTTGTGCTCGTTCAAGGTGCGCTGACTGAAACTTTGACAAATCACACAAGGGGTTTGCACTGAAAGATGGGGCACCCCCAAACAATAAACACAATCATCATGGGTGTCACTATTAGGACATTTACCCCTACAGGAAGCACGTTTAAACCCCGATGTGCCTTTTTTATCCGACATCTTGAAATTCACACTCAAGAATCCAAGCAGAATACTAGAGAAAACATTTTTCAAACTCTATTTCTAAGTCTAAACTATCTAATTATACAGTAAATCTATGAGATATATCAAAAACACACAACTAGTTAGTTAAAAGGGAAAAGGGGAAGAAATACCAATGATGGTATTCAAGAAATACCACAAGGGTACGGAGAAAAGACTGTATCACCAATGTTACTTAAAAGGTTTCCCAAACAAGTAGAAACAGAAGTGAGAGGTGTAAATATAGCTAAAAGATTACAGAATTATCAATATAATCCACAAGCGACAGGAAAATATACAAATTGTCCTGAGATATCAGAAAGTTTTCACTTAGCTGAGAGCTTGGCTGAAACACGGCTTTATGGCTATGTGGCAAATGGGATCTGAGGTAAAGGGAGAAGAGCACTATGGGTAGAAGCTTAGCTCAAGAGTTTTTGGCTGGCGCAAGCTTGGTATTAGGCCGACTTGGTTCTGAGGGTTTGGAACCAAATCCATCAGTGATGAATGGAAAGAAGATTAACAACATCATATAAAGAAGTTATGTACTCACCATAACATTCCATCTGAGTTGTTGCTCTTCATTTGTCTTCAACCTGTGGGTACCAGATCTGGCACGGATCTGACACGGCTGCACATCCAGCATCTGATCCAAGCTCCTCCTCTACCCATAATTCCCCTGTCTCCTTCCTCCCTTCAGATCAAGTTTGTTGCCTAACCTAGCATCCACACCTGATCCAACACCTTGTCCCATGCTAAATGTCTCTATAAGCAAGAAAGGGAGAGTAAGAAGCACCCTAGTGGTGACCACATCCTCTACTCACCAGACCACCACACAGTCTATGCAAGGCAGGGGGAAGGAGGGAGGGAATGGTTGAAGACAAATGAAGAGCAACAACTCAGATGGAATGTTATGGTGAGTACATAACTTCTTTATCTGAAAGTTGTCTTCAACCTGTGGGACAGAATCCCCAGCTACTAAACACCTGGGAGACCCTCATGGAAGGATATTTAGAAGCACGGCAGAGCCAAAGGATGCCCTGTTCCTGTACATGATGTCCAACTTATAATGCAAGATGAAGGTTGTGTGATGAAGCCCAAGTAACTGCACAGTAGATGTCATCTAACGAAACTCAGGACCAAAAGGCCGCTGAAGTAGCTGTAGATCTAGAGGAATGTGCCTTCACATGACCTGGTGGGAATAAACCCCCTAGCAGAATACGCCAATGTAATACACTGGGAAATGCAACAGGAAATGGTGACCTTCGAAACTCGTTTCCCCAAAAAGGGATTAGAGTAAGAAATGAAGAGTTGGTCAGACTTACGAAAGGGTTTAGTCCTATGCAGGTAAAAATATAACTTTCTGTTCACATCCAACAAATACAATTTGTATTCTCTCTTATTTTGAAAATTTAGGGAAAAGGCTGAGAGATTACTCACCTGATTAATATTGGACTCCGAAGCTACCTTAGGAAGAAAAGATGGATTAGTACCCAAGGACACCCTGTCATTATGAAAAATCATATAAGGAAGCTTGATCGACAAAGCTTGAAGCTCCAAAACCCTCCTGGCAGAAGTAATAGCAACCAAGAAGGCCATCTTCCAGGACAAAAACTGCAGGTCCACAGAGTCTGCAGGCTCAAAGGGGGGTGAAGCTAGAGCTTGCAGAATTAATGTAAGATACCACGGCAGTGCAGGATCCTTCACCAGGGGCCACAGAAGAAAAGTGTATTTTAAGAAGAGTTTACAAAGCTTAGAAGATGGTAAAGAATCCATGTTATCACCTACATGTAAATTAGAAATTGCTGCTAACTGGACATTGACTGTAGAAGAACTGGCACCTTGCTGAACGATTCCCGCCAAAATTTTTAAAACTGCAGAAACCAGGGCAGTGAAAGGATCTAGGACATGCTATGAAGCCCAAATAGAAAAAACATCTCCAATTGCTGGAGTACAGCCTTCACGTGGAAGACTTATGAGCTGTCACCAGGATCCTTTTGCCAGATGAAGATAAGCCAGGAGTCCTGATTATCATGGGAAGTGGAGCAGCCAAGCAATGAGCTTCAGGCTGTCCAGGTATGGATGGGGAATCCCTGAAGAATAAGAAATAAGATCCTGAACTGGATATAACATCCATGGTGGACCCACCAGGTGAGACCACAGAGAGGGAAACCAGACTTGGAGAACCCAGAATGGGGCAATGAGGAAAACTAAGCTCCCAGCCTGCAAGTTTTCTAAAGGAAGTTTGGTATTAAGGGAAGAGGAGGATAAGCATACAAAAGGCCGGGGGGCCAAGCATGAATCATAGTGTCTCTTGGGTCTTCGGGGGGGGGGGGGTTCAGAGCGAAAAACTCACTGCATTTCCCATTGGAAGGAGAGGCGAAGAGATCGCAGCAAAGCTGCCCTACTTGAGAAAGATTGGTTTCGCTACTGAAAGATTCAGAAACCACTCATAAGGCATCAGAATAGACCTGCTAAGCCTGTCTGCTAGAATGTTGGACCTCCCGGAATGTGTGTTGCCACCAGAACACGGCCAGTGGAGATCGCCCGCTCCCACACTTTCATGGCTTTGTGACATAGGGGATAAGACCTAGTTCCCCCTGCCTGTTGATGTACCAGACCACAGAGATATTGTCCTTCTGGATAGCAATCATCCCTGGAGGAAGACGGGTATGAAGAGCCTGCAACGCTAAAAACACCACTCTCATCTGCAGGACATTGATATGTAATCTGGTCTCATAGGGGGACCATATACCTTGGACTGTCCTTCCTGAGCAGTGCCTCCCCAGCAGGGAGGAGTCCGTGGTCACTGTGGCTGAAGGGGAAGGTGGAAGAAAAGAGTGACCCCAAACAAGCTCAGGAGAATGAATCCACCACAGAAGAGAGTCCCTGCACACCCGAGAGACTCAAATATGGTGTGAAAACGGGAGATCTAACATGGACCACTGAACCGCGAGGGTCCACTGAAGAACCCGCATGCGAAAACATGCCATGGGTAAAAGACTGATTGTGGCAGTCATGGACACCAACGCCCTTAATACCATTTCCGTTGTTGGCGACTGGGCTTGAAGAATACAAAGGACATGTAGCTTTACGGACTGTATTCTCTCCGAGTTAAGAAAGACTTTGGCTTGAATCGTGTCCAATCGAGCCCCTATGAAATCTAATACTTGAACCAGGGCCAGTGACGATTTGCTGAGATTGATGGCAATGGCCGACCACTGGGCTAACAGAAAAAAGCAATCCCTCACTTGGCAGTGCTGATGCCTGGAAGGGGCAGTGAGGAGCCATTTGTCCAGGTAGGGGAACACCTGTATACCCAGGAGTCTCAGGTGAGCCGCTATCACTGACATCAGTTTGGTAAACACCCTGGGGGCTGTGGTGAGACCAAAGGGGGGGCGCTCTGAACTGGTAATGAATGGCTTCCAGCCGGAAGTGGAGAAACCTCCGAGAGTGCCTGTCCATTTTGATGTGGTAGCATGCATTGTGACGGTCGATCGAGCACATCCAATCACTCTCCTGCAGGAAGGGCAGGATAGATTGCAGGGTGACCATCTGGAATTTCGTCTTCGCCACTGACAGGTTCAAGATGGAGAGATCCAGAATGGATCTTAAGTCCCTCGTCTTATTTGGCACTAAAAAGAACTAGGAATAAATGCCTAATCCGGGCTGGTCTGAGGGGATGGGTTGGATTACTCGCTTTTGTATCAGCTTTGCAATTTCCAGTGCTGCATCCTCCCTTTGTGCGGGAGGAATGTCCGGGAGGTGTCGGGGTGGTGGAGGTGGCTTGAGAAAGGGGACTGAATAGCCTCTGGATATAATTTGCAACACCCAATGATCTTCTGTGATGGACTCCCAGGGCATTGGGTATAGTGAGAGGTGACCCCCAACTGCCTCCAGAGATGAGCAGACAGGCAACCCTTCAGGGTTGCTGCCTGGGTCTTTCCAAGAAAGGCTCTTGAGACCCTTGATTCCTTGGACCCCCTCTGCCTCTAGGACGACATCTATCAAATCCCCCTCTACCCCCTGGGGGAAGGTGAGTCCTGAGTGTCCTGGGAATACCTCTGAGATTTCCGGAACCACATCTTCTTGGCCCCTCACTGATTCCTAGAAAAGGTTCGTTGAGGGGCTGAAAAACAGATCCCGACAGCAGACAGTCTTCCTGTCCTCACTCTGAACTCAGGGTGAAACCATCGTACAAAGCATTCGTAAGACGCCTTAAAGGGTTCCAAAAATGCACAGAGCCAGAACCAGGCATGGCGCCTGATGGCAACACCTGTACTAGCAACTCTAGCTGCACCCTCGGTTGCATGGAGAGGAGATGTATAGAGGTGTTAGCGACAAATGTCAGGGTAGCCATTTGAGAGGAGAACACTTTCTTGTCCTCCACCGACATGGACCCAGGGAAAGACTCAGGGATCTTCTTCACTACGTCTCGTTGCAACCTAATCACATGTGCCAAATAATTCAGCACACACACAGATAACGTTGCTGAAGCATACACCTGCTTCCCAAAATGGTCCATCGTCCTGGACTCTTGGTCAGGAGGATAAACTATAGAGCTCCTTCTTAGTGGCACCTGCCATCACCATGACATCAACTGGGGATCCCTTGGTCCAATAGGTTCTGTCCATAGGGGCACTCAAAATTTTGTACAGGCATTTGGGAATTGGCTCCACCATGTCCGGTTCCTTCCATGCCCGAGAAATAATAATATCCACCAAAATATCCATGGGAGGGGACACAGAAGAAGTAGAGGGTCCTGCACGAAATAACTCCAGGAACACCGATTTGTCCGGGTCAGGTTTTTTGGTAGACCACCCCCACACTGGCGTAGGATTTCCATGATGTCTCCAATCCAAAGGACACATCCTCGGGAGTGACTGGGGAGAACCTTCCCCTTCCTCCAAATCGGTGTCATCCATGAGGGACTCCGGTGTGGAGTCCAAGTGCCTCCTTTTACATGTACATTTGCGAGGAACCTCCTCAGTAGGGGTTTCTGGGGAGGACTCACCAATGTCTCATTGCTCCCAAGTGGGAGCACCCTGGGGCAAAGAAGTGGCAGGCTGTCCCTGAGATGGCAGAATGGCCAGGTCCGAGTCAGAAACATAGGAAGCTGGGGCAGACTCCAAAGACGAGATCACATTGAAGGCCAAAGGGGAATGGACCTCCTGAGAAGGGACAAAGGAAGGAGCCGTAACCCTCTGACCCAACAGGGGAGCCCGAGCCAAGCCTCCAGGTGCCGAGATTCCAAGGGAAGGCTCTGCTCTGAAAAACTTGGAACCGTCACCATCCCCTCAGATCTGACGCCAAGGCTATGGCTCAGAGAGCTGGACAGATCCAAACTAGTCACATCCGACCTGTTCAAGGCCATGGCCGGTGTTGAGGTACAAGGTACCATTGGAGCCGACACCCCAATGCCGAGTGTCCTCAGATCCATGGGTTCTGAAACCAGAGGTCAGATTGGAAAAGGATTAATGGGGATGAACACAGACTGCATGCCCCCTGCTCTGGAGGGAGAGGGAGTGCAGATAAACTTCCGTATCATCCTATCCATCTCCACTTTGGAGAGACTGTGGGTGGAGAGAGAAGAGGAGGCCACTGGCACCAGGTTAGAGAGGTGGTGAGGGGAAGCCTGTGCCGGCGACTGGGTCTGAACTCCGCTGGCTCTGGAGAGAACCAAGGGGAATGGAGCCAGGGGGACTCCATCCTCAGAGCCGACCTTACTTTTGCTGAAGGGCCCGCTGAGGACAAGTGATCCAGGGATCGCTTCCTGGCCCTGTCTTTGGACTTAGAAGATTTGTCTCCATCCCCAGACCTCTTGGCAGGAGGTTTAGTCCCAGAGGCCGGGGTGGAGATGGAAGCAGAAGCTGGGGTGGAAGAGGCCTGGGCCCCGCTGTTAGGAAGGGGAGAACACCCTTCAAAATTAACTTATTCCTCCTGTCCATCAGTGCCCGGGGATTAAACCCGGCACAGATCGAACAGGACGTATCCAAGTGGGCAGCCCCAAGACATTCAATGCACAGAGTGTGGCCATCAGCTGGAGAGAACTTGTGGCCACACTCTGTGCATTTTCAGATGCCTGGTTTGGTGGTTTCAGTCATACTCCCAACCAAAAGGCCCAACACACACTCATGCATACCTAGTGGATTATTTGGAATTTCTGAGACATTTCGTTTCTCATTTGTTACATCGTGGCAGAGACCAATTTCTTGTTTTGTACACACTCATGCACACAGAGCTCACATACACAAGGTTAGAAGAAAAAAGTTTTTTTTTTTAAACTGATACAGAGAGTGCAAGGGGAGATAGAAAATAGAAAAGGTTTAAGAAAGGAGTGTCAAAAAGGTAGAAAATGTCACTTACCTCAAAACTGTAGCCTAGAACATGGATCGCAATGCAGATATGAAGTGCGACAAACAAAATCTGAATGGAAAAAGGAGACGGGGCATTATTGGTAGGGGAGGAACTTAGAGTTCAGATTAGATGCTGAATATGTGGCCGAGTCAGATCCGGTAACCCACAGGATGAAGACCAAATGAAGACAACAACTTCAGATCTGCTCTTTTCCCCACTGCAGTGTGATCTCAGAGTTGGTACATTTAATTAGGAGTGTGGGGGGCACAGCTCCTCCATCTGGGGTGGGGTTAACATACTGAGGTGTGTTTCGTTCATAATGTGGTCAAGTGCTTCCATTCCCTGTGGTATTTTTTGCTGATTTGAACTTTCGTTTTATTGAACATTCGCTCTTTTCATCTGTATGAAGAGTTTTGGCAAAGTGTGGTTTGATCATGTGACTATATATATATATATATATATATATATATATATATATATATATATATATATACACACACACACACACAGATGACACAGTGGCACAGCGGACAGAACTGTTGTCTCACAACAAGAGGTTCCCTGGGGTTCGATTCTCAGTTGAGGTGCCTTCTGTATGGAGTCTGCATGTCCTCCCTGTGTTTGCATCAGTTGGACAATCTAAACTGGCCATAAGTGTGAGTATGCAAGTGAGTGTGTGGTGTGGAAGAACTACCATGGCAGGGCTAGCCGCCCGGTGGTGTAAATCTTGGCTCTAGATGATTGTCACTGCTGAAGTGACACTCAGACCCCATGTGGGAAAAAGGGATTGTAGACACACACAAAACTGCAACAGGGTGGGCATTTTAGACAACCAACTGCCTAGGGTGTTTGAAACATAAGATCATTGAGAAAAAAAGGCTTCCCGCCCCAAAATGTCTATTATTTCCATATAATCTCCAGCATGTCTATTATTTCCATACAATACCCATCAGAGAGGGCATTATTGGATTTGGAAATAGTCTTGTTTTTAAAGCCGTTTTTACTTTGTTCAGTTGGGTTTTCTTTTTGAAAAAAAGCACATAGTCCCTTTCCTTGTTTATTTATAGTCGAATATTTCACCAATTGCATTTTCCTAAACTTTTACATATGAGACAATGACAATATCTATCTGACTGCAGATCTGCACAAGTGTATACAAGTGCATCTGTTAGTGACTCAGTGTGTGTGTGTGTGTGTTTGCCAGTACATGCATGTGTGTGTTTGGGTATATGTGAATGTGTGTGGGAGTGCAAGCATCTGCATGAGTGTATATGAGCTGGTTTTGAAATAGACCTTTCAGTGGTAGGCAGCCCTCTTTCTCTATGATTCTGGGCCTCACACAATCTAGGCAACCTGTTATTTGTTTACAACACCCACCTTGTTTGAAGTGTGTGTGTGTGTGTGTGTGTGTGTGTGTGTGTGTGTGTGTGTGCAAGCATATGCATGTGAGTCTATGAGTCAGTGTATGTCTGTGAGTGTGTGTGTGTGTGTGTGTATGTGTTAGTGTGTTCATGTACACGTGAGTCTGTGTGCTTGTTTTCGCAAACAACTCGAAAGTATCACCTAGAAGTGCAAATCTGACTGTAGCTTTACCATTTTGCTTTATATTTTATCAGCCAGAGCACAAATGTTAACAAGACAACCATAAATAAGAGTTATCCTGAAACACTCAAGTTCTATGTCTCTGTATGGGGGAGTGGGGCTCTGAGAAAAAAATGTGAAATTCTGTATTGCACTTTACAACAATGGACAAAAATACATAATTTTTAAATAATTCTGAAAGGCAGTATTTTGCACTGTAGTGCTTTTCTGTCTAGTTTGGAGCTTTGACATCCTGATTTAATTTTATGATACATAACAGAGATTTATTCTGTGGTAATAAATGATATACCTGAATTCTACTTTTTTAATAGCACCTGTGACATGGAGTGGGAGGGTCCTAGTGAAGCTATAATGTTTTTGCACTGCACTTTACAGCAGCAGAAAAGGGTTTTATTTTCAGACTGCCTGGCAATATTGCAACTTCCTTTTAATGGCTTTTTAAAATCTGAAATGCTGCAGCTTGACAACTTTCAAAATAGCTGAGAAATCATGGAATTTGACAGCTACTTTGACAGCTGTCAAAAACCTGTGAAAATGAGGGTATTGGGTTGGTAATTTACTAAGATGTTAGTGAGCTGGTAAAAAACTTGACTACTGTGTGATTCGTCTCTTGTAAAGAGTCCATACTGCCCCTTCTTGTTTTTGCTGGCCTTTATGTGGAATTAATAACCCAGTGTTTCTGAGGTATGGTTGAGCATGGTTAAGCATTCTTATAGGTTCATAGAACGATACTAGGCTATTGGCACAGAGGTCCTTATAAGCCTAGCCAAGAATTTCACCCATTCCCCACAAAATAAACACCTGTTTCCCCTGTCCAGCAGGGACACAGGTGGGAACCCAGGGATGTATTTTCTATTTCCCATCCATGTTTCTCTTAAAGAGGGCTAGTGAGGTACTCTGCTTGACATGGACAGGGAGTCTATTCCACCAATGGGGGAGTCTTTGGGACACAAATCTATCTACCAACAAGTTCTAGTAATGTCACAGACCAGGTTGAGGCCTTACGTGCGGGTTGTGTGAGTGGAGTCTGACTTATGGATATGCGGCAACTCCATCAACGCTCGGTCTGAGACAGCCTTGGATGCCAGACACAGGTCACCTCTGTACGAGGCTGAGTAGAGGGACAGGGATTTTAGCCTATCTGTATAGGACAAGTGTTTGAGACCCTGGATTGTCCTGGTCAGGAACCTCTGTGTTTTTTCCAGCTGCTGCATGTGCTTGTCAAGGTACATGCCGAATGGGGCACTGTACTCGATAATGGGTCTGATAAGGGAGGAGTATCAGGATGGTATGACCTCCTTGTTCCTGGATGAAATACCCTTATTTATGAAGTGGACCATGTAGAAAGCCTTTCATACAACAGAGGCAATGTGGTGGTCAGAAGTCAGGTTGCTATCAACCTCAGTGCCCAAGTCCCTCATGACTGATTGTGTGCTTAGTACTTTGTTATTAATGTGATAATTAGTGGGGATGCCACTTCTCCAAAAGGGATAATGACGCATTTCTTGGCATTCAGTTTGAGGCCATGCTTCTGGCACCAGTCATTAGTTTGGGTAAGGCCCTCTTGAAGGATGTTCACATCACTAGGGGAATTTAAGTCAGCGCCCAGCTTGCAGTCATCTGCAAATTTGGTCAGCCACAGACCACAGGTTTTGGCTTGCACCTCAGAAAGTACATCCCAAACAGTAGAGGCCCGAAGACCGATCCTTTGGGTACACCACTCGTTACAGGTCTACCACTAGAGGTGGTTTCCCCTATTTTGACTGAGTTGATTCTATCAATAATGGTGGTTTCCTAAATATATATATGCACTGCATTTAATTTTACCCTTGAGGTCCATGCTTCAAAAAGGTCTGTGAATGATTACTTCATCATTTACCCCATTAAACAAAATAAGATTAAACATTACTGTAGTGGCTGGTACATGTAAGGATTCAGGGGAACCTACTACATTTAGCATAAGTCTTGGATCACAACAGCAAACCAGAAACAGATTTTATTAGAAAAGATAATGCATTGTATTTACTGTGATTTGATGTTATACATCATTACATAATCTAAGTTAACATATTACCATGTAAAAAGGTACAAGAGATGTGTGTTTTTCACCACCATATTTAATACTTTTTGCCATTCTGCTGAATCTTCATTGTTCTGTGATAATTTATTTGGTGCTTTCTGTATTTGGTTTCCTTTTATTTTTTTCATCAAAAAGTCAGTTGGTGACTATCTACTGACCCTGATATACCCTAATGGAAAAAATTAAATGGCTGCAAGAGAAGTGGATTCTAAAACAGAGCTGCAAAGTAATTACCAGGGGATGTCAACTTACCTTGAACTTGACAATGTAAACACTAAAATACAAACAAAGCTCAAATAAATTAAGCCAAGTGCAACAGGGATATTCCAGACCATCGTGAACATATGAACATAAGGATTTCCTACACTAACCTCATTTTTACTCAAGCTAGACTCAAAGCAGTTTCAAGTACCAGTATATAAAATAAAAACACAACACACTTTGTTTGTCAAATATTCTTTTTTTCTTAAACAAAATATAACACTGTTAACATTTTTATATGTAATACAAACATTAGAATTAAACTGACACTGGCTGAGGCTTACACTTCAAAAGAACAAAAAAGTCAGTCATTTTATTACAGATGAAAATTTTAAGACTGCATGAAAAAAATAATGACAGAGCTGCTCTTTAACTGGCCTCCTGTCTATTCATAGTTATCTTAACAGCTCAGATTTAATGTGGTGTTCCACAGTTCTGTTACTTATAGCCTTGAGAAGTTTGAGACACTGCATGGAAAACAAAGCCAGTTAGCAGCAACTAATATGTGGTAGTTCTCTGTGGTTGAGATGTAGTGTTTCTTTGGTAATGCAATAACTCCTAAAGTGGGCCAAAAGAGAAAGGATGAACCAAGGAGAAATTTTATGGTGACAATGTCTTAGCCCCTGACGCCTCCAAATCCAAAACGTGCTATCTTCCTCTCAACAGGAAGGCAAGCTCTCCAGTTATAGAAGACTACATTTTTGGTGATATCAGGGGTAGACAAAGAATCAGAGGGTAGGCGGTCACTACACCTGAAAAAGGCATGTCTTTATTTCACTTCTTGTAAGGCAATAACCATCCAATAGCACAATTTTGAACAGTGAGCTGGGAGCAACACTGGGCAAGTTAAATGACTTGCTGTGAGTCAAACTGAATATAAGTGGATGTTTTAAGTACATTTTGATCTTTGACATATCATGTTCATTCAAAGCCTGTTACTGAAACCAAAACATTATGCTGCAATCCCACAATACAGATAACCAGGCCAAGAGAAATCTCTCAAAACAGAAATCCATCTTTTCAGTTACAAAATCTGAAAATAGAAAAGGAATTGCTGCTGCCTTCATCAAAATACATCTGAAAACAAGACATTTAACACACTTTAGTAATACTGTGCTGGAAATTGATAGTCATTCTTCTCTGATCCTTTTTGCTAGAAAGCGGCTACTAAGAGTACAAAATATGCATTTGAACAAATCCCTTCTATTACGATTATTCTTTCTAAAGGCCCTGTGTCAGCCTACTGCGATCATTTATAGCAGGACTGCTAGCTAACTGCGCACTCCTTTTCATAAAAAAGTCTGTGTGCTGTGCTTTCTTCTAGTTTTTGTGAGTTGCTGTCTTACAGTCAGTTCTTTATCATGGGACATATTACAATGCAATCACTCAGCAAGTAAAAACCACTAGGCCCCAAAATCAGTCCATATATCTACTGATTTTCATTGTCATAGCTATACTGTTCTGTCCCAAATCTCAAACATTTCAAAATCATCCAGTTTTTGTATCTACCACCCCGATGCTGAAATTGTTGTAAGCACCTAGTATTTCAATTACGCTTCTGTACAAATTTTAACTCATTCTTGTCATGGCCATTGCATGTAATAATGAAAAAGGTAAAAACTTTTTAGTGGGAAGTTTACTGACTTTTATGGAACATGCAATTTCTGATGCATTTCAGAAAAAACATTGACAGTCCTGAGTTTTACAAGAGAGCTAAATTATCGAGAGTATATTTCTTTTACCTGCTTTAACAAACTTGCTGCCTTGTTAATAACAGCTCATAACTGCTCTGACATTTGGAGACACTGAAGTGATAGCTTTGCTCCAATTACATAATATCTGCTATATCCAAGAAAATATATACAGCGTAGTCATTTGTGCATCCTCAGCTGGTTTGCTTTATCATTACTAAGTTAAATACACACAGCCTTCTTCAACTCGAATTACAAATGGTAACATTACCATTGCACTGCTAGACTATATTTGCCTAGCATCCCTTTTGGCATTATTACTTTCACTAGGAATCCATCCAGTTGCAACCCATGCTGCCAACAGAATGGAATATCTGCTGGCCATGAAAGCAGATGCTTTCTCACATTTAGGCCAAAAAAAAACTGAGTCCAGAGCTCTATGATGAAAGTTAACCAATGCAAAAAACATTTTTTACTTATGCCCCCAGAGCAGTGAAGACAAATAATTGTACTCATGGCAAGCCAGGGAAAGAAATATGGGCAAATCCATTTCTTCCATTTATGGACATTCTTCTAATGGCACTGGTGATATTTAATGAAGAACACCCTGCTGAGGTTCCAGTCAAAGACAATATAAAGTATTATATATCTGATAAATTAATATAATAGCAAATCTAGGGAGGTCTTTCAAGCAACTGTACCTAAGAAACTTTGTTATGATGCTCTACACATTAACGGGAATTTTTCAGAAGCAGTTTCCCCTGGGGATGCCAACACCAAAAGTATGTACAGATATACTAACTTCCTGTAAGCAAGGGCAATGTTTTGTTTCTCCAAATTTCTTTTTGTCCAATGTAAATCAAAATGGAAAAACAGTATTGCAAGGCAGAAGCATAAAAGGCAAGCAATGCAACATACAGATATACACACATGGGTAGAATGCCACAACCTAAAAACAGATATTTTCTTCTTTCATTACAATTTGTAGTAAAATACTGATCCTAGTACAGCAGCTGCAAAGGTACACTGAATAATTTTTCTCTTTTTTTTTAACATACTCTCAGGTTTTGAGAATGACCACTAAATGTTAATACATGTCACACACTGCACTCTATTCATGTATGACATATACTGCCCTAAAAATAATTCAAAATTGTTTCTAAAATAATACTTTCAAATAACTAAATAAAAGCTATTTCTCTGAAGGTCTACTTAGATATTACTCGACTGCTATTTATTTTCGGACATATTAATACTCCTGAGTTGTGGATAAAGAAAAAGCATAAAGCATTGGTTAATAAAAGACTGAGTGGTATAAGTTCAAAGGTCTTGAAGTACAACTAATTCTCTGTGAAAGACAATAGCTGGATTAGCGATTTATGAAAATGTGGATGAGATTCTGAGTAAAAGAAGTAAAAATCTTAAGAAAACAATACTGTTACAAGGAATGTATCCACAGGAGTGGCATACTGTGTATGCTAATAAAATTGAAAAACATTTAGGAAAAGGCTTAGAATCAATAAAAATTTCAATCTTTCACTGTGGAAAAGAAAATATAGTTCTTCAAAGATGAACACCTGTACAACTGAAACCTTTCACGTTGATACAAACCACCCAATAATTAAAATAATGCTTTCCACATAAGAAAGTGGAACTCAAAAGATATGGTTATCTTAAAGTCAGTAAAATCAGTTTTCTTACAAAAAAGATTGAATCTCATATATGAAGATTTTTGAGTGGCATTGTAACACATATCTCAGAAAAGTATGGGTCATAGTTGGCTGTGTCACTGGCCAGTAATATGTAAGGAAATTGTAGGCTACTAGCGCAAATAGATACATCTTAGAGTTCTTAAAGACAGTCCACTGGCAACACTGTGAGGGCCTGGGGCACCCATACAGGCTCTTCATAACCCTGTTTTGATTAGTGTCCAAGGTACTGGAAGCCCAGCCTGAGTAAGAGAAGCCAGTGGCCAAGTGTTAGTTTTCTTTCTGAGGAGAGGGAAGGGCCATTTGCTACCAAAGTGATGTGACAGGTGTTATCCATGGACTGAAGGATGAGAACTTTCACCCCCCCCCCAAGTCTGGTCACTCCAGATTTTATGATCGATCTTTCTGGGCTTGGCAGCTGAGCTCTCAAAAGAATCCTGCTGGTTGCAAGAAAACTTTCAACTCCATACACCGTAAGTATGAGATCAAGTGAACTGTGATGAGGGCTGTAACAACCTCACCTCCACACCAAACAAAACCAATCAAGGACAACTATAAGCCCTTCTTTAACTATGTCCGAAACCTCAAAGGTAGCGTACAACAATTGCTGGTAAATGGAGTCACACTCATGGAAATGGGAAATAAAGCAAATCTTCTGGCTGTCAAATTCAGCTTCAACTTGAAAGCAGTACGGTATTACAGAATGCTGCAGAAGCTTACAGGGCTAATTCAGTTTGTATGCTTAGTTCACTTCAAAACTGATATACTTGTCCTGTCCTGCTCCCACTGATTATATTGTTACTTTAGTTGAAGCAGCTCTGCTATTGTTTTAAGTGGTGAAAGAACTTACTAGTGTTGTTTACAGTCATAATCCTGTATGGCATGTCTACAATACATGAGAGATGAGCAAGATACTTCAATTGAGACCTGTGTGGAAGTGAAGACAATCCTGCACAGATATAGAGGTAAGCAATACATTACTATTATCTATATTTATTTGTAGTGCATGGAGTGTAGTGATTATGCTAAGATATCTGTAAAGACAAATCAGTTAAGTGTTATTAAAGCACGAGATCAAGAGCTTAATAAATGTTAAGCACTCCCTGCTTAACTTCTTATGGTTGGGTCTTGCACTAAACAGACAAATCTCCCTGTACTGGCCAGCAAATGACAACGAAGATTTGTTTCTCCCTGCTGTCTTGTGCAGTTAACGGGTCCGTAACTTCCTCTTATAAGTTTAGAAAGTTGATAAAATAACTGGATTTGTGTTCACCTGCATTTTTGGAAGGATGAAGTTTGAAACTCAAATGCGTGTCATTATTTAGTGACTTAAATCCATAGTGATTTGCCTGAAAACAACAAAATTTTATGAGGAATGGCCAACATATCAGGCAAAAAATCTGGACAGTTAAGAGACACAGTAGTTAAGTCAACAAAAGACTTGGCAATTTTTTTTTCTGTAACTAGTAGTATATGGAGCAGATAAAGCTCCATGCACTACAAATAATTATGATTGGGTCTTAAGCTTTACACTTGAGGTGTATTTCTTGGCATCCATGTCTTAAACATATAATAAGCAGGTTATGATCGGCAACCTACTCATAATCCACTATATCTTAATCAAGTTGTCTAACTGGGTTTACACCCATTTTCAGTGGAGGCTCACAGGTACTACCTGGTTAAGTCATCTGCTTGATGCCACACAGCTGTCAAATGCAGACTGAGGGAATCATACCCAAGACTACAGGATGAAACATGTTTGAACCCCAAAATATTAATCTTCTGCACTTATTCATAAATTACATCTGCAAAGTTTAACTAGGCACTCCCTGAATAAAACAGATTGTTTTGAACAGTGAGGCTAGCTCTACGTCAGGCTTTTTGAACAGATTCTGTTACACGAATAGAAGTCAGCAAACAGCTCAATAATTAGTACAACAGGAAGATTTACTACAGAGCAAACTGAGTAAACTTTCAACATGAGTTGCTTCATTTCACTTATGAAATGAAACCCATTTTATCACACTAATTATTACATGCGGTCATTGCAATAAGCTTTATGCTGCAGTAGATGTACTGGAGAGAAGTAAATTACATCAACACCTCTGGGACTCCCTCTTCTGACACACAACACTGTCAAGAAAAAAAATATGCTGCTATCAGTAGCACTGACTTACTACTGCTTTGAGACAGACCGGAGAAGTCATTTGATTAGACTCCGTGATGATTCAAGCAGCAGAATACAATTAACAGAGGCAATAAAACATTTCAACAACAACCACAAGGTACATCTCTATCAGTTTAAGACTACTGTAGTGATGAAACTAAACAGTGACTTCTGGATATTACCCTACTGGTGGACAAAGATCAACTTCTCAAGCATCATTTGCCTGATGTTCAAGACACCAAGGTTTGTAACTCCTTCACAGAAAATCACTGCCAGCACATGCCCTTTGTGGGAGTAAGTTAGTGTGACTATGAAGTTGACAAACATTCTGGGGCGTGGGAGGCCTGCTCCCTGTAAAATGTGTTCATTTTTGTTTGGGGGGGGGGGGGCAGTAGAGTTCGGGAAGTCTGATTCTTGGCAAGTTACACTTCAACCACTCACAGTGGAAACACTTCTGGAAGACAGTTATCTTATAAAGGCCTGCTGACCAAGGAAGCCACTCAAAGACCTTAATTAGCTGCAGACTGGTATTGAGCTTATGCATCTAGTTTGGTGGTTGGCTTACTACAGAGAAAGAATAGGTAGATATGAAGTTCAGACTTACAGAAAAACATCAGATGTTGATTGCTGCTGGACTTCTTCTGCCATTTAATATGTATCAAGTCAAACAGAACATTCCTAACTAAAAATGTAATTGGATTAAAAACCCTCAACTATCAAGACAGTATTGAAGCTCTTTCCCTATACTCTTGTCGACCTCCGAACGGTGATTTATGTCTAGCATTCTGTGTTGTTAAGAAGTCAACCCTCCTTGATCTTCTGCAGCTTCACAAAACAGATTTCACCATAAACACTTGAACAAAAGATCCGTATCTCCACCAACAAATAAATAAGACTCTGGAGGGACACATTTTTATTACATAATATGCATCCCTTACCTCTGGAATAATTTTCCTTTACATATAAAGCAGAATGATACCCTCACTTCTTTTAAAGCAAATCCTGGTGACTGGATGGGTGCCTGAGAATTCATCCCAAGCCTGACATTTTTTTACCTTCTTACAGACAGAAAGTGCCCTACGATGGTCAGTATTCGTAAGGTGATTATAGTGCATGGACTGATTCTTTCTTGTAGATTCTATTAATGTAAAGCTAATCCAGCCAGGAGAAAGTGAATAAAAACATCAGAGTTAGAAACGTTTAATATAATAAGATGAAGTGTGAATAAGCTAAAAAAAAGGAAAGGGACAAAGCAGAAGACAAATGGAAGATAATGTATACTGGTTCATTTAGGGCTTTTTCATTACTGGCTTTCTAGCTTTGTCTTATCTTCTAACACAGAAAACTAGTGGACAGCTCAAAGAAAGAAAAGCAGGAGTGACCAGGAGTCTCCAAATGTATCTGCACTTAAGACAACACAATAAGTATTGCCCAAGTGCTATATTTTCACATACACAATAAAAAGTAAAAAAAATATATATTTTTTTAAAATGATATCTTTCAGAGTAGGCTTATAAATTAATGTGTATTTTAACATTTATAATACAATCATGACTTATGTCTAAAGTTTAAATATTTATTCTGGTATGTAACTCAATGTGCAAATATGAGTTTTTTTTTGTAAATACTTGTGATAGATGTGAAGTTTGAAATTGAAATACTTGAGATTAAATGGATGTTGACTACCCATTTGCAAGGATACAAAAATACTTGGGATAAGATGAATTTTACATATCCCTCTGCAAGGATCACTGGTGTGTGATGCATTGGTGGTTTTGTCTCTTGTCTATAGTATCCAAAGTTCAAGCCTTTTCCCCTAGGATGGGTGGAGTTCATGTATGCCTTTCAGAACAAGCACCTTCCTATCAAACTGTAACCTAAGTTTAGCCATTTTATGCTCTCAGTTTTTTCTACCTCGTATATCAACTGCAGCAAAAGTTATATGCATGTTTGAAAGAAGTTGGGATCCCATTGTCTACAATGCATTGCTGTATACTAAAATAATTATCTATACACTGCTATAAGGATCTCTCATGAAGGCAATATCCACTTTAAGGACACTTAAGAAGAGTCTATATGAAAGTGTTCCCAAACAATGCAGCTCTGTAACTGGAAGCCAGAAGAAATGTTCTTTTAATTGTAGCACTCATTCTTAGCTTCAATACATCCTACTTTAACTTTTACTACTATTATTGCTAAAAACTTTGTTTTCCTTTTCCTTTATGGAACTTGTCCAATGACTTGAGGAACATATCTACCATGAACAGAGCCCAGTCATGTTATTACTCTCATGTGCTCAGTCTACATAAGCTGCTGTCGCTGTTCAGTATAGGCACTACATATGTTCTGTCACATGGTATACGTGTTGAAGGATTTATGCCCCAGCAAAATACAGATACCAGGGCACTACTGAATCAGTATGAAAACCCTGGGTGATTTTCAGACTGATGGAGATGCACGAGGATATAAGGCCTTACCGACTTTAGTCATACATGCCATGCTAGCCAATTAGCTAGCCAAGCTATACCTAATTAAGATGACATTTTAATAAAATGTTATATATAAAATGCTTTACTGAATTACATGACACTTGTGATGACACTCTACAGCTGAAGGTTAATGCACTTTTATGCAGCTCTCTATATTTAAAAAATAACTTTCTCACTATGTGTGTTTGTGTGTGTGTGTGTGTGTGTGTGTGTGTGTGTGTGTGTGTGTGTGTGTATACATACATACATACATATATATACATACAATGTGTGTGTGTGTGTGTGTGTGTGTGTGTGTGTGTGTGTGTGTGTGTGTGTGTACATAGATGATACAGATCAACAGAATACATATATAGACAATATTTATGTCTGACGTGTAGACTTCTTATAGTGGAAAAATGACTAAATAATATTATTGTTACATAGAGACACTGATGTATGAACCTTGCTATGACAAGCCTGTTATGACATACAGCACGGTTTCTATGTAACCATCTCATTGTACTCAGCTCAATACAGGTGGTGGGTCTACAGAAATGACTGCATAACATGGCACAGTCCTGCACTTCTGCCTTTTTACAAAAACAAATGGAAGAAGCAGGGGAAGTAAAAACCTTTTTAAAAATACTCCTTCCAATCAGCTAACTTCTAAATTATGATTCTCAAGGTAGTACAGTGTTCAGCACTTCAGGAGAGAAGGTATCCTCCGAAATGACCTACAACAGAAGAAGCATTGCAACCTCTAGTGGTACAACAACAGTTATAGTTCAGGAAGACACTCTGCCATGAAGTGTAAAGCTTACTTGTACCATGGCTTCTTTTGTGAAACTTATCTTGTGAATGTGTCATAGCATCTTCTTGCATCATAACTGCATCACTAGAAAGTTCCATGCACTACAAAAAAATTACAATTGGATTGATGATCATAACTTTAATTTATGTCTTCTCAAAATGGACTTCAAGAAATTCAGGTTTCAAGCTTCACTTTTGAGATATATTTCTTGATTTTTTGGAATCCACTTTTTTAAAAAACAAGTGCACAAACACCCACACACACATAAATATTATGTGTGTGTGTGTGTGTGTGTGTGTGTGTGTGTGTGTGTGTGTGTGTGTGCGTGTGTGTGCGCATGTGTGTTTGTATGTGTGTTTGTGTGCATGTCTGTATGTTTGTATCTGGTATGTGCACCTATGCAAACAAAACAGTCTTACACTTAAATGTACTGTCTAAAACACCTTCAGAGTCAAATGAAAAGCTTAAATCAATCCCAGTGCAAGAGTAATCTTTCCAGTTTCAGAATCAAAGTAATGGCCTCCAAGTTGTTTTTTATCTTAGCTCCAGTCTACTACTGTGGGTAATATTCCAAAAAATAAAAAAAATTACTACTCTTCTGTTATCAGCTAGCACTGCTATTATATACTAAGAACAAGATGGCTACTATACCCAAGGACTTTTAAGATGGCTCTCATTAGATGACTACCCAGATGACTGGTATTAACCTGATTTTTATATGCTATTCACAAACTATTGCTCAAAAATTCAAATACATATGTAGCAAGTAGGCTAATGGACAGAGGCCAAGTGACACTAGATTGTTGAGGAGGAGGATGCTTACTGAAAGGTACACAAAACTAGTGCAGCAGGAAACCAGTCCCTGCCATCAACACGGTGCTAAAATGACCAAGTCCAAGTTAAAATCTTCAGCATTTAAAACTAAATATTTAAAATACTGTAAACCTAAGTATTCTAAATAAAAACTTTCAATATAAACAAAAGGCAGCAAATATGAATCTCTTTCTTGCTCTCGCCCGTTAGTTTTTTCGGTTAAAAAAAAGAGTCCAGCTGTTTTATATTAATGCTGTGTGAAGTTATATAATCCCTCTGAAGAGGAAGGAAAGAGAAGCTCCCAAGGCCAGGCCCAGTGACAGGAAAAACGCCATGATTGCACCGGCAGTCTCAGCATCCTTCTTCTGAACCTTCCTATGAGAGAGACAGACAACATATGTTAATATAAAGGAGGTAAAAGAGCTCTCATCATTTAGATATAATGTCATATCCACATCATGAGCAATATTAATAATAACACATATCTGATAACTAGTTAGGCCCACTGGGAACACAGTCCCTTTTCAGAGGTGATCAAAGAAATCCACTGTTTATGTTAAGGGTTGAGGTAAATAGGCTCTGTTTTTGAGATCATACCTGTCAACCTCTCACAGCAAGAAATCTGCACAAAGCTATAAATAAAGGGGGGGGGGGTCAAAGGCCCAAAAATAGGGACACTTTTTAAATATTGCTCTTACAAATTTACAAAGTAGCTACAACAACAGGCTTTGCATTAGCATGAATTTTCTGAAGGCTATGAAGTCTGAAACTCAAATGACTGTCATTATTTTCTGATTACAAACCTCAGTGATTTGCCTGAAAACCACAATTTTATGAGAAACAGAGCAAAAATATGATGCAAAAATCTGGAAATTCTGCAAAAATCTGTACAGTTGAGAGGTATGTAAGATGCGCTACTAGCATATTCAAAGGCACGTTAGCTGCAATGAAGAAAGACCTCATTACTGGCTAATTTGCATGTCTCAGAATCAACTAGTTACTGTGAGTGCAGATCAGCACTTTCCTGTGGTAGTTAACAGTGGTGGATGATACTTTTATTGTTAGCACAGGCACCCCCCCCCCCCGTTATGCAAACTCCCACACACAATATACACCACATACATACCTGTCCATATATTGTCAGAATAACCATGAAGTCTCCTTTTTTGCTGCCTTGGTAAATCTCTGATAATTACAATCCATCATTATTGCCAGATGGTAGAGTTTCACACTTCATATCATTCAGTAAATAAATGGTACTGTAAAGGGTGTTACACTACTGACTTTCTTACTTTGTAGGAGGAATAATTAAAATACTTCCTTGATTGTTTGTATTTGTCCTGTCATTGTGACTTTGTCTATATTTCTTGCACTAAGAGCTTGAGAAGTATACGTTATGTTCCCTCTTCCTCTACTTCGAAGCTCACAAACTGTTGCAGCCACTGTTTAATGCTCAAGATCCTCAGATCCTCTGTATATGTTAAAAAGACGTACTACACTAACTTGTTAGTTACTGTAGCAGGTTAATACTGATGCTTCCTAAGGCAAGGATGCAGAGTTTGAAACCCCCCATATGTAATTTATTTTAGCATTACATTCTGGATGTCTAGTGGTGGTACACAGGACTAACATTCTCGATGGGAGGGTACATGGTTGGAATCTTTCTTAGTTCCTTTTTATGCATGCTGCTTATAGCATCCCTGGTGTCTAGTGGTTCCCCACTCCATGTTGTTTTCTTTTCTTTTTTTTTTTAATTAAGGGCCTTTAAGCCATGCTATACAGAGTATCCCTGGTGTCTAGCTCCTTTCCCATCCCACTTCTTTTATAACTGCCCTTAAGGCACGCTCGTTATCCCTGGTGCCTAGTGTTTCCCCAACCCACATCTTAAATAAGTGTTTTTATGGCATGGTAATGAAGAGTTCCCCTGACCCATATTTTACTGCTTTTCTTGGTGGCTAGTGGTCCCCCTGACCCACATTTCAGAGTTATTGCCTGGTGGCTACTGTTCCCCCAACCCAATTGGCAGACTTTGCTCGTTAGTCTAGAGATGTTTGTACACACGCGCGCGCGCGCGCACACACACACACACACACTAAAACTACCAGACCAGCACTTACCTTTACCGTACTGGATGAACAGTACTTTTTGGCCATGTTCATTACCATAAGTGGCAAGCAGCAAAGTGCGACTTGACACAACCAAGCTATTCTTTGAATCACTTTGCTGCATTACTGCCTTACAGCAGGCAGTTCTGGGGGGGGGAGCACATGGATAATTGGCATATGACTATCTCCTGGAAGACTTCTTTAGCATCTAGCATGGATATGTAGGCATTCCACCATGGCACTACATGTCTTTGTGTTGCAGCATTGTGGTACGGCTGCCTCAAAATACAAAAAAGTTACTGAGAGGTGTATACCTTATGTACACCTCATAGTAACTTTTCTGAATTCAGGCGTTTCTGTTAAGAGGTTTACATGAGATTTATTCAGTATATTTTGTCCATCCTGAAGACATACAACTAGCTCATATTGTTTGGAGATTATACATACTTATTATACATACTTCAGCTTCTTATCGATCTTGGGCAGATGCAGTTGTGAAGGACTGCCAAAATAACTGTTGCTAGAGTACAATATATGCTGAAAGTGCCTTGCAGACATATATTATGTTAATCAGATAGAAAGGACAAGTCAAAGGTTCATAGGAGATTACTAGGATAAAGGCTTAAGAGCCCTTAAAAGCCTACTTAATTTTACCCAGATTTTCTCTAATTTCTTATCCCTAGAGGAAAGATAACAAGGGTCATCAAGCAGGGTTTTGACAATTTGTACATTCTGCCTCTGTCAATAAGGGACATGAGCGCCGCCCCAGGAGTGAGTCTGCGATTTCCCATATACTGGTCCAGACTGTGTTTGCAGATGGTCAAGAACGTGCTTTGTTTCCTGTGAATAAGAAGTCTATTCCAGAGGAGGAGAAATTTCAGAGATCAGTTTTAGATCTTTGGCGTGGGTAACCCTAGTGCAGTTAGTTTGGTGAATATGCACTATTTCCATCAGGGCTGAGTCGGAGACTGCCTTGTAGGTCAGGCATTTATCACCTCTCAATAATAGGTAGGAAACTGAATACACTGACAGGCTTTCAATCAGTCTGCATATAACATGCTGGTTATACCTGTAACATCCCTGCACTAGCCCAGTAATCTAGGAGCCTCAATCCTCACCACTGGCAATAGCTAGGGGATGTACACACTGGGAGGATGAAGTACACACACAGACACAGTAAAGTGCAATTTCCCTTAATAGCACAAAGAGATCACAGTCAGTCTGGGGCTAGTTTCTCCCTCTTTCTCCAGATCCCCAATAAGACTCCCCACTGGCACAGCTATAGCATTAAGATCTCAGATGAGGGGCCAAACCAAGATCTCCAGCACCCTCTCTGTCCAACCAGTGCTTTGTGTTCCTGTCCAACCAATGCTTTGTGTTCCTGCCCAAGTAGCTGACACACACATACACTTTAAGATTTGGTTTATACACAAAGACACACATACCTGGGGAAGGCTGGCACAGGTTTACTAGCTATGCCCCCTTCTGCCCAAACTATAAGGTAGCTTTCCACTGCCACCCACCCCTACTTATCAGCTACTATAAGGCCCTTACAAAGGGTGGCCAATCCTACTGTGTAATGTTAAAATCATATAAACTAATCTTTACTATATTCCTATCTATATCTAAGAGAGATACTATACCCTAAATCTTACTTACAGCAAGGCAAGTGCAGATGATGATGATGAGTGGGTATTCTTGCTAGGTCCAAAACAAAATACAAAATGCACAATCTCTCTCTGAGGCAGTTCTTAAATTATTATCAAATATTACTGCTGGGTTAGCTTAGATGACATCACTTTTTGCCACCTGACTTAAGTTCCCAAACTAAATCCCCACTGTAGCATTTGACATCTCCTTGTGAAAAATACATAGCCTTCAGATGTTTGCAGTTGCTAGAAGTCATAAAACAATAAAACACTTACAAAACAATACAGAGGGCACCCTAGTTCTAGACTTCCTGTCTCCTTGCTGCAATAAAACTAACTTTTATAACACAATCGTGGAATATTTTCATTTCAACTTATTTTCTTGGAATTTTGCAAGTTAATCTTCTATGTTCTAGCAGGGTATGCTGTGGTTACATTCTTGAAGCTCAGTATGTAACATACAGTTCTGTATAAATCATATCAATATTCACAAATGACACAGAGTTATTTACAAAATTCCAGATAGCTGGGCTGGCAGCATGACACCCCCCCCCCCAAAAAAAAAAAAAAAAACTCAAGCTAGATTTTCAATTGACCCTTGAAAAATGTTGCTTGAGAGGGATGAGCCTATCTGGGAATATCTTACCCCATTCCCTATCTTGACAGCACATCTGCAGTGGCATTGCTAACCCCACTGCGGTGCTGCACTGTCATTTCATATGCTTGCAACCCTAGGCTCCACCTTAGTAAATTGGCACTTTGCTGGCTGGCTCGATGTAGCCATGTTAAGTTTCTGCAGTGCCCACACTATGGCTAGGCATTCGTTTTCTACAGTTGCATAGCATTCCTCCCTGGGGCGGCGCTTATGACTGAGATATACCACTGGGTGCTCTTCTCCCTCTGAGGAAACCTGGCTAAGTACAGCCCGCACCCCATGGTTTGAAGCATGGGGTGGGTACTATAAATGGGGACAAACTTTCTGTAACCCCCTGCTGTCCGTAAGAATGCCCTCACCTGCATTTTAATAGGGCAGGCCATGCCTGAATGGCTTCCACTTTGGCAGGTTCTGGCCTGATCTTACCACTCCCCACTCTATGTCCCAGGTAGGAGACCTCTGCCATACCCACCTGATATTTGCTAGGCTTAATGGTCAACCCTGCATTCTGCTGTCTGCCCAGCACCTCCCTGACATGCTGAAAGTGCTCATGCCAGGAATGGCTGTAGATGGCAATATCATCTAGGTAAGCAAGGACAAAATCTCCTGCTCCTGCTAGGTTTCTAACTACCAGCCTCTGGAAAGTCACAGGGGCATTTTTCATCCCAAAGGGCATCTTCTTGAACTCATACAAGCCAAAAGGAGTGACAAAGGCTGACCTCTCTCTAGCACTGGGAATCAAGGGCACCTGCCAGTACCCCTTGGTAAGAGCAATAGTGGTAAGATACTTAGCCCCACCTAGCTGCTCTAGGGCTTTATCTGTCCTAGGCATGGGGTAAGCATCTGACTTAGTGTAACTATTTATTTTTTTGTAGTCCACATAGAACCTGGTGCTGCCATCCTCCTTCTGTACCAGCACCAGTGGGGAGATCCAGGGACTGCTGGACTCCTGATTTACCCTTAGTTCCAACTTTTTCTGTATCTCCTCCCTCAGAGTCTGTTTGACTCTCTCAGGCACACTGTAAAGGGCCTGCTTAATAGCCCTTTGGGGTCCTGTACCCAACAAGTCCCCAAACTCCTGTGACACTGCTCCAATTTCTCGAAACTAGGTAGGGGATAACTGCTGGGACATTGCTACCCCTTCCACTGAGGTGTCAGTTTGAGTCTCACTGAGGAGATCAGTCTTCAGATCCCCCTCAGACTCCTCCTGCCATCCACTGCAAATACTCAGCACAAGGGCTTCCCTATCATGGTAAAGTTTCATCATGTTAACATGGTACAGTCTGTGCCCTTGCCTCCTGCCTAGCAGTTCTACTAAGTAGTTAACATCACTGGCCTTCCTTACTACATTGTAGGGTCCCTCCCAAACTGCCTGCAGCTTGTTTTTTTCTGATAGGAATGAGGACCATTACTTGCTGCCCTACAGCACACTCTCTAGCTCGAGCATTCCTGTTATACCAGACCTTTTTCTGCTGTTGGGTTTCTGCCAGGTTCCCCTGGGCCAAACCCATGAGTTCCCTGAGCCTTGTCCTGAGGTTTAGGACATATGCCACAGCAGACTTTTTGTGGAATTCAGACTCACCCTCCCACTCATCTTGAATCAAATCTAGAAGACCCCTTACCCTATGCCCATACAACAACTCAAAGGGTGAAAAACCTGTGTATTCCTGGGGACCCTCTCTGTAAGCAAACAAAAGATGGGGCAAATATTTGTCCCACTCCCTCTTGAACTGGTCTGCATATGCCCATAGCATCGTCTTGAGTGTAGAGTTTAACTTCTCAACAAGACCATTAGTCTGCGGATGGTAGGGGTGGTCTTTAGATGCTTCACCCCACAATGCTTCCACAGACAAGCCAGCAGGTCTGACATGAAATTGGCACCTCTGTCAGTCAGTATTTCTTTTGGAAAACCTACCCTGCTGAAAATTTCTAACAAAGCATTTGCCACCTTTTCTGCCTCAGTGGAGGACAGAACCACCGCCTCACAGTATCTGGTAGCATAATCTACTACCACTAGGATATACTTTTTCCTTGTGGAACTTGGGGTACTCAGAGGCCCAACAATATCCATAGCTACCCTCTGAAATGGCTCTTCAATCACAGGCAAAGGCATTAAAGGAGCTTTCACCTTGTCTCCTGCCTTGCCTACCTTTTGGAACTGCTCACAGGTCACACAGTACCTTGTTACATATCTGGAAATCCCAGGCCAATAAAAGTTCTATATAATATGTCTCTTTGTACATTTTATATCCATATGACCTGCAATGGGAATATCATGAGTTATGGCTAGAAGTAGCAGATGGTAGGCTCTGGGCACTGCCAACTGCTGTATTCTCTCAACCTTTAGCTCTCCCTCAGGGGTCCACTCTCTATACAGTAATCCTTTGTCCCAGTATACAGATTCTTCCTTTCCTTGAGAATTAGGTGACTCACTACCTCCCTCCCTCCGGCCTTGTAATGTAGGGTCTGAGACTGATCCTGTCTCAACTCTCTTTGTAACCCTTCCCAGTTCCCCTTTCACAGGAAGTCTGGTATTTTCTGAGAGCGGTGCCTCACTGTCAGCCCAGGTACTACTACTCACCTCTGCCCTTGCAGTCACTCTGTCCAAGGGAACATCAGTACCCACACGCAGCTGTGACTCACCTTCAGTCTCACTTCAACAGGGTAGCTTCCTCCTTGAAGTAACCACCTCACCAGTCCTGGTTGCAAGTGTGCGATCTGTGTGGGGCTTCCCAGGCTACCACACCCACATGCGTGTCTTCAAGCCTGACTGCATGTAACTGCATGTACACAGGGTACTGCATTATCAAAATCATTCCCTATCAGGACATCTGCATGGATATCCTCAAACACATCTACTTGCTGGCTTCCTTTTCCACCCTCCCAGTCAAGGTGAATCCGAGCCAAAGGTATTTGTAATGGGGTCACCCCCTAAAACTCTGACTGGAGTAGACTGCCCAAGCAAGCAGTGCTCCTCTGTAACCATTGCAGGCTTCACAATGGTTAGGTCAGAGGCTGTGTCTCTCTCAGCAGTGCCGCTTTCTCATCCACTACGATAGGATATAACCTCTTGTGGTAGTTTGGTACCCTTGTTGTCTCTAGACCACTTCCTGCTGGATTTTTTTTGTCATTCCACTTACTGGCTCTCCCACCTTTTGTTCTCCACCTTGCCTCCATGGATATCGATATGCTACATGGCTCCACTGGTTGCATTTAAAACTTTTAACCCTTGGTCCTGGATGTGTACCTGGACTAGTGGCTGCCCCTGCTACTGTTCGACTCTGTTGGGGCAGTCTGGGCTGCCCACCATGGGTTTCCTTAGACCCATGAGCAGCACTGGATGTCCCCTTCCTGTGTAGTGCCCTGCTTGCTAGGTATAGATCTCCCTTTTTCCCCAATGATCTACAGTATTGCATTGTCTATCAGCTAACCAGATTCTCATGTTCTCAGGCAAAGTGTTAAGGGCTTGTTCCCCCACCTAAAGGTCTGCCAGCCCTTCAAAAGTGGTGACCTGACATCCACTCACCCACCTATATAAATACGTGCTTAGTTCAGCAACATATTCACACACACTTTCTCCTGCCTTGCGTCTGTGCTCACAAAACTTTTTCCTATAAGCTTCAGGTGTTAACTTAAAGCATTCTAAAACATAGGTCTTTACAATATTATAATTTAAGCAATCAGTGTCAGACAATTTAGAAATACAAGTTACAGCTTTACCATGGAGTCAAGGGGTCAGGAACCATACCCAGAGCCCTTGGTCAACATTATACTGTTTACATACCCTCTGAAACATATGAATGAAACTATCAAAATTATCCCCCACCCTTCCCCATTACCTCCATGACTCTGGTGATGAGTCAGCATCTCCTTTTCATGCTGCCTCTGCCTCTCCTTCTCCTCTGCCTCTAGATGTCGCAGTTTTTCATTTTCCTCAGCCTCTAAACATTTCAGTCTCTCTGCTGCTTCTATTTCCAAATGCTTGTCCTCCAATTCAAGTCTCTTTAACTGCAGATGGATTTATAAGTCCTCTGTGGAAAGGCTGAGCAGTCCATTTTCTGAGAGTTGTACATCTCCATGGCCAATCTAGTTGTTCTCCTGCTCGCTGGTCTGCAATGCAGCTGTGCCCAAAGCTACAATTATATCTGCCTTAGTCAGGTTGGCATGCACCAGTCCTTTAGGCTGGTACATCTCAGCCAACTGGCTCTTCGTCAGATTTCCATACTCCTCTGCTGACATGCTTGCCTGCTCTCCCTGACTAACTAAGCTAACAAAAAAAATAAAACAATTGTGATGTTAATTTCTGAATGTTCCCTGCATAGCTGATTGTGAGTTCAAACACTTTTAGTGACCACTCTATACAGGCTACAGGAATTCAATATCCACACCACTACAAGCCAATTAATATGTGACGTGGCTATCTCATCACTGTCAACCAATTAATATGTGATGTGGATATCCCACCACTGTCCACCAATTAATATGTGACTCTTCTGCACTGGCCCAGTAATCAAGGAGCCTCCATCCTCACCACTGGCAACAGCTAGGGGATGTACACACTGTGAGGATGACAAGTATACACACAGTAAAGTGCAATTTCCCTTAAGAGCACACATAGATCACAGTTAATCTGGGGCTGTTTTCTCTCTCTTTCTCCAGATCCCATAGAGTTAAGATCTCAGCTGAGGGGCCAAGCCAAGACCTCCAGCACCCTCTCTGTCCAACCAGTGCTTCGCGTCCCTGCCCAAGTAGCTGACACACACACATTTTGAGATTTGTTTTATATACAAACACAGACACACACACACACACACACACACACACACACACACACACACACACACACACACACACACACACACACACACACACACACACACACACACACCTGGGGAAGGCTGGTACAGGTTTATTAGCTATGCTCCCTTCTGCCCAGACTATAAGGTAGTTTTCACTGCCACCAACACCTACTTATCAGCTACTATAATGCCCTTACAAAGGGTGTCCAATCCTACTGTGTAATGTTACTATTATCCAAATGGTAGTCCGACCCAAGACTTGCAAGGCTGTTTAGGAATGGCTTGTACAGAGTCACCAAATACATATGCAAGTACACTAAGAGCTTAAATATATCTCACAAATATCAGCCACAAAGATAGGAAATCTAATGTAAACTTTACCTCTGAAAAAACTGTCTTCATCTCACAAATTCCAAAATCCCTTACACCTTCTAATATCACAAAGGAACTGCTATTATTATTACAGAGTACTGAAGGTGCTCTCTAAAATCAAAAGTATTAATTCCATAGGGCATGATAATTTACCTGGATAACTAATAAATATCACTTAACCTGTTCTTGTGGAGCCCCTCTATAAACTTTTCCTGAAGTATGGCAAATTGCAGCATTGATGACACCGCTCAATCTTTACCTCCAGAGATACAGATGAATCAAAAAAATAATTAGGTAAAGCACCTCAGATTAGGGATATATTACAGATACATTTTTAAATGATGGTACTATTCACTTATGTTTGTGTGTTTCGGCTTTTCCCGGTTAGGGGTCGCCACAGCGGAACTCCGGCCCGCTAATGATTGGCAGTAGAGTTTTACGTGCTGGCTTGCCGGGCCTAACGCACAGCCTTCAATGAAGGAACGCCCATTCATGCATGTCACCACACAGAAGGCGCTCTAACTGAGAATCGAACGGGCAACATCTAATTGTGAGGCGACAACGCTACCGCAGCACCACCACCGCATCCTTTTCAAAATAATTTCCAATTTTTAAGAGGGAAGAAGCACAAGTTTGAAAACAAGTTAGGGGGTGGCCCTCCAAAATCTGGAGAGCTCAGTGGTATGGTGGTGATGATGCCCCTACACAAGGGCAGCCATATCACTGTCTAGGGAAACTATAGACACATTAGCCTGACTAGCCTGATTTACAAATGTATTTATTAATTATTTTGCATATGTTGTCCAGGATAGCCTGACTAGGAAGATCCCTTTTCAGTGGATGCCTGGAGGCAAAGATCCACAAAATTACAAAAGCACAATAGTGAACAAGAATACAGTAGAACAAAATGTATACATTTTATGGAATATGTATACATACATTAATAAGATTAATTAGGAAGTAGCACAATGTACTCAAGCTATATGAATATAATACAACTGATGAACTGAAGAGAAATTAGAGTTATACAATGTCACAAAAAATCATGCTCAGAGAGGATTTAAACAGGGAAGCTGTCAGAAGACTAGGACTGAAGTTTAACCTGGTATAAAGCAGGCACACAATCAGGACTATAACATGTATTATTTTATTTACTATTTGAAGACTTTGAGGATTTGCTTGTTTGAGAGCAAGTGGAATGCAGTTTCACTTTTTAATAACATAGGAGGAGCATATGGGGGTTCCTGCCCTACTGTGAGATTTAGTTATTTGAAGGAGTAGTTTATCAATTGATCAGTCTCAGTAGGTGAGCAGAAGTAAGTGAAATTATTGAAAATGGGGCATTTTTCAGATTTGTAGATTAGACTGTGAATAGTGCCAAAATGTTTCAAAGTTATTTCAACCCATCCCAGCTGTTTAAGTTCAAAACAGTGGTGTGATATACAGCTACCTTATTGTACCACTGCTTGAGTAATTTAAATTGAGTCCTGTCAAAGCTGATGAGTGTGGCAGCAGCATAGAGAAGAGCAGGCAAAACAAAGGATGAAGATGTTCCCAAGTTTTCCCTAGCAGTGTCTGTCAGGAAAGATTTAACCATATCAAGTGAACCTAGTTTTTGATGGGTTTTTTTTACTGCTTCTTTGATATAGTAATAAAATTTCATGCATTCATCAATAATGACAGCTAGAAATTAAGTATGTTTTATAAGCTCAATTTTGGTGAGGTTAGAGGAAGTTATAGTGAAGAGAGGGATTTTGGTCAGAAATTTGTTTGGTGTGAAGCTTATTAGGATTTTGGCATGGTAGATGAGGGTGGAATCAAGTACTGCATTTTTACTGTTTACTCATTAGATTCCTCTCTAACTCATCTCTTATAACCTGTGCTGAGCTGTGCAGCAGTGGATTGCAGTGCACTATTTAGGCATGTGCACAGAGTTGTACTTTTCCATATAAAACTTCCTCTGTTATTTTTTCAGCTCCCTAGCTGCGTGTACAACAGCTAGGTTGCCCACTGAGAAGCACTGCCCCAATAGCGTTGTTTTAGATCAATCCCAGGCCTCTTTTCCCAGGCCAACAACTCCAAACCTTGATTACATCACCCATCACCTAACATGTATCACAAAAAAGAGGATTCATAGCCATGGATGCGCACTTTCCAACTGTCTGTGTAGCCAGCCTGGTGGAAATGGGCATCCTGAAACAATGCAGCAGTTGTCTCATGTTCACTGACAACCACCCTATTCTTTTTTTAACTATAACAATCAATCAGAGGATGTTAGAAAGAATTGGGAAAAGAGATTGGATAAGCAATTCAAAAAGAAACAATGGGGGTGGGGGTTTATGTATGTCTTCCAAATATGCAAGAAAGTCTAGAAGATTTAGGATCTTTGCTTGGAAGTGTTTACACAGGTATTTTTATATCCCAAGTAAATTCAAAATAATTTTTCTTCAGGTAGATAGCAAATGTTGTGATAGGGAGTGTAATGAATTGGCAGACTTTAAACATTTCCTGTAGACTGTTCTGTCAGTAACACTGGGTAAGCAAATTGCTATGACTAAGGAAATGATTTTTTTGAGCTATGATACAGAATCAAAACTAACTAGACATAGTAAGACTTTGCTGAGTCTAATTATGGTTGCTGCCTAAAAAGCAATTACTAGAAAATGAAAATCAAAGTCTAAACCAACTATATTAGAAATAATAAATATAGTAAGAGAGATAAAACAACTAGAATGGGATCTTTAGAAAAGGATAGGAGCAAATTACATAGAAAAAATGGAAATTGTGGGAACAATGCATGCAGATGAGGAATGAGGTTTAAAAGAAGACAGTATCTGAATGAGCTAGGTAACGTTTGACTGACAGTGACTGGATAGATTGTAAGTGATATATAATGTTTGCAACTAAAATTATGTCATATAAATTTACGATTGCCTATGTCATACATCATAATTTAATAAAGATGTTTCTAGTTGAATAAAAAAACAACCACCTTATTCTTAAGCAGACTAACACACTACATGAGAGATGTAATTACTCTATGTCTTTGGTGGGAAAGCTCTCGCATACAGACACTGACATCTCCAAATAGGTTGCCAGCAACATACACTCTACACCTACTATGGATTAGACACATAAACTCACATATGCCAAGGCTTTTAAATGTAATCTAAGCAAACCTCAAAGGCCTCCCATATGCTGCCATCAGTAACCTCTTAAACACTCTACAAAAATAACACTGTCCAGGACACCTACAACCACATCTCACAATATCTCACCCTCTAAGCCCTTAAAGCAACTGACACATATCCAAATATATTGCTCTTTGGAGACTACATTGTTAGGTACACTGATGCTCCCCTCATCAGGCTGAGCAAGGAGCCAGTCATGGTCAGTTGTCTATCAAAGACAAGGATTTGCCAGATCACATGTGCACTCAGGACATTGAACAAATACCAGTATGACTCTGTCATAGTCCCTGTTGATGTTAATGACCTGAGACATACTTCCCTGGACTACATGAAGAGAGACATGATAAAGCTTTCAGATTATGTGTTCCAGGCAGGTAGGAGCTTAGCACTGAGCAGCACTCTTATCTTCTCCAAAGATGATTTCACAATATAAACAGAATATTATTGACTTTAACAACTGGCTTAGTTACTGTGTCATTCTAAGGTTGTCCTATACTTGTCAGTTTGGGAAGACATGATCGACAGACCATGCTGCTTGTCAGGCACCTGTGCCCACTAGGCTTTTGGATATTGGCCAAAACATTTTCCACCCGTATAGTGCCTTTTTTAGACCATGCCAATATGATAAACCTTCCAACACAGTAAATTCTAAGCAAGATAAACTAAGGGTGTTACTGATTGATGCTAAAACTTTCAATAAGAAGCTCTACTTCCTGGAAGCACTCCTCACCATGCAGAGTGCTGACATCTGTGCATTACTGAAACATGGTTTAAAGCAATGGAAGGCACCTTGGCAGTACAAGGCCATAATGCCTTCCACACATTTAGACCAGTTACTGCACAAGAAGGGACAAGAGGTAGAGGTGTATCAAATCTACATAAAAATTAAGCACACCTCAAGATTGGTTAGACAATATGACATACCTGAGCTCCTCCATGTCCAACTAACCTTAGGTAAAGTCCAACCACATCCTTGCCAGCTATAGGTTCCCATTTATGACCCAAGATAGCTATACCAAGTACTTGAATGTACTGAAGTCACAATTAATTCAGCCCAGCACCATATTCATGGGTGATTTCAGCTATTCCACCATAAACTGGGACACGTACACAACCACTAACATGCACGCTCAAAGATTCATGGATTTTGTCAATGCAAACACCCTGGAACAGCTAGTCTGCACACCTACTAGAGGTGCAACTATCCTGGATCTAGTGCTCACAAATATGAGGGAACATTGCACCTCCCTTGTGCAATGTCCTCACCAGTTAGATCAGATCACAAAGCAGTCACCCTTGAAATAAATATAAAGGCTGAACTCCCAGCAAACCCCACAACCTATAAGAACTTTTCCAAGGCTAACTACCACCTATTAAGCGATGGCATAAATTCCAAGCCCAACCCAACTCAGAAAATATGGTGGCCTATGCAGAAGTGTTTATGAAAACCCTATACAAGCATGTAAATTACTGCATAGAAACAGCAGTACCAAACCAAAATAAAATTAGGACATACTCCAAAAACAAGCCCCCTTGGTGAACCCCAGTATAAACAGGTTGTACAATAAAATAAAGAAAATCCTGTTGAAAAATACAAAGGGCTATGCCCACCAGACAAAACCTCCCTCATCAGTCTCAACAAGCAATTCATCAGAGGACTACCAAGTCCACCAAAGCCAACTTTGAAGCAGAAATGGCCTCCCAGGCTAAGGATAATCATAAGGCATTTTTCAGTTATATACACAACCTTAAAGGGAACATCCAACAGTGTGCTGAACTAATAGTAAATAAAACTTCCTATATTGAACAGGGGGATAGAGCAAATTTGCAGTCTGATAAATTTAGCTCCACTTTCACCTCCATCACCACCAGTTCTCAACGAGGAAATATCTTCTACCATTTCTTCCCCAACTAGCATTAAAGAACAGACCCTCACTACACTTTGCAGAGCTAACAACAATACATCAATGCCGCCTGATAATATCCCAAAATGCCTCTGAAACATCTTGAAATATGACCTGTCAGGCCATTAGAATTTCTATTCAACCACAACCTCCAGAAAGGCTTTGTCCCTAGGGAACAGAGGACTACAGCAGTCATCTCTCTACAGAAAGGTGAACCATCAACAGACCCAGGGAACTACAGACCCATAAGTCTGACTAGTCTTATATGTAAGGCCATGGAAAGAATTATCATGGACTTGCTAAACAAAGACAAGAAATCTTCATACACTGGACTCATCCTTGTTCTGTTTCATCAAGGGCAGGTCATGACTACTAAATTTTATGGCCTTTTCTGAGAAGGTATTTAAAACCATGGACAAGGGTTACAAAGCATTCTATGATGCAGCCCTGATGGATCTGCTACACATTCTCAAATCAAGCAGTACTAGAATTACCAGAGCTAAGGATCTAAATCGTGTCTGTGACATAAACAAAGCACGCTGGAGGGAGAGGAACATACTGGCTACCTTGACTTAGCAAAGCCATTTGACACAATACCTTGCTCAAGTATCACAGACAAACTCACAAATTTAGGCATGAATCCCTATGTCACCCAATGGATAGCCAAATGGTTCACAGGTAGATAACATGAAACTAGGGTGAGATAATCCACATCCATGAACAGACCTGTTATTAGTGGTGTCCCACAGGCCTCTGTAATGGAACCTCTCCTATTTGGCATATACTTTTCTGAAGTCAAGACAAATATAGATGGCCTTTGGCTGACACAGTTTGCTGGTGAATGCAAGCTGGGTGTGAACAATGAATCCCCCAAAGATGTAGTGATCCTCCAGGAGGGTCTGACACAGACAAATAACTGGTGTCAGAACCATGACCTAAAACCCAATGCAAAAAAATGCATAATTATAACCTTTGTGAAGATGACCACTTCTGCAAATTACAACACTGATAACACTCCCCTAGGAAAAGAACCAGTGGCAAGTAACTTGGTAACTCAGGTTGACAGTAACCTGAACTTTGATCACCATGTGTCCATGGTAGTGACAAAATCCTAGGAGATCACAGTCCCACTATACTCAGCCTTCATTAGATCCATAATTGAGTACGTTGCATCATATGGCATATATCTGACCAAGCATTTGCAACAGCTGGAACAGCAATAAAGATTCCTCACTAAAGGAATACAGGGTGTAAACAATATTTCATATTCGGATTGCCTTAAAGCCCTGTCTCTGTACTCAGTCTCCTACAGACTACTGAGCAGTGATCTACGGCTCACCTACACGGCATTCTCTGATCCAGCCCTGAAAGATTTCCTACACATCTGCAAAACAAACAGCAGTAGAATCACCTGATCTACGGATCTAAGCCTTGTCTGTGACATAAACAAAACACGCTGAAGGGACAGGTATGTGTTACAAAGATTATCCCTTCTCTGGAACAGACTCCTCATTCATGTGAAACACAGCTCTTCCTTAAGTCTATTCAAATGCAGTTTGTATCAATGGATGGGAAACTGCAGATTCACCCCTGGCTTGTCTGTGGCCCTTATGGATAAGGTCAGTTTGTATGCCCATAGGCATATACCAAAGCCATTCTAGCCTGCAGGTATTGATAATTGGGCAAATTAGGGCATGAATGGCTAGGGTTAAAAAGGACTCTAGGACTGTCAGCTTAGTAACCCCCTGTGATCATATTTGAGATATATATATATATATATATATATATATATATATATATATATATATATATATATATATATGGGTCTACTTCACATAATCGAACATCCAAATGTTTGACTTTCATATGGTTGAGACCATATGATCAAACATTTGAATGTTCAAAAATGTGAAAAAAAAATAAATAAACAAAATAAAACAAAAAAACCTAAACAGTGCTAACAAGGGGGCAAGCCCCCCTGCAACCCCCACATCTCCCACTATTTAAATATACCAACTCCGGGATCGCAGTAAATTGTGGTAAAGGGAAATCTTCCCATTCTGCACTGTATGGAGAACCCCATTCAGACCATTCAAGCTTTTAAAAGTTCGATCATATGGTCTCGGCCATGTGAAGGTCGAGCTTTTAAAGGTTCGACCATCTGAAGGGGACCCATATATATATATATATATATATATATATATATATATATATATATATATATATATATATATATATATATATATGTCTACAGATATCTGCACACATACACACACATATATGTGTGGATATATATATGCATCTCTCTCTATATGCATATATATATATATATATATATATATATATATATATATATATATATATATATGTATAGATATTTCTTTTCTTTACTGTTCATTTTATGTGAAAAATGCATGCAGTGTAAATATATGGGGGACCTAGAAGAAGCATCTAGCATTACAATACAATACATTCATATCACAAACTTAACCCTATACAACAGTCTGAAGACTGACAAATTCTTCAAGGCTAACTAGTTCTTCTGTTTTAATATATAACTACTTTTATGTTTGTTATTCAACAGACTTCTAACACTATTACAGTTTGATTCCTACTGGTAGATAGGATTCCTTTTTTTTTCACAAAGCTATAGTTTATTACTACTGGTTTTAAGGAAAGTAATTTACCTTTGTAAACATGAGCTCAAGTTTTGTTATGTGGGTAAAAGGGCTGGACTATTCACTAGTAAGCACTGAATAAAATGCTACATAAAAGCCTGTGGACTGCTAGACTCATCCATTATGAGTTTTCATAGCTGAACTATGAGTGTGCTCCTTCAGTAAGCACTGCAGCAGTTCTACATATCACTACCCTAAAGCTTCTTATCTGGGAAATCTAACATTTTACCAGAAATGGAAATTAAAAGTTATTATCTGCAGGGGTTCGAGGTGTACCACATTTTCACCACTTCCCAAAAGGAACAATTTTATGAAAATTAAAGTGGTCCCAGAAGAAAACACTGCTTTTCAGTTCCTATGGGGATGGAGATTCCAATATCTTACATGTAATCCAGTGTATGTTGCCACAGAGGATAACAGACACACGGAAGTGGGACACTATCATAGTTAGATTCTGGAAGACCTGGGAGCACCAACACTCAACATACACTTAGGTATCATTTTCCTGGGCTTAACCTTTAAAAAGAATTACTTACTGTGGTCCATAGCACATACAGAGGCTTGCAAGGTATCCATTGGAAAATGCGAAGAAGATCATGAAGGTAATGTACCAAGCATCATGATGAAAGAAGACAGGGAATATATTTCGAGGCTGCACATTACAGAAAATGAAGAAAGGGATGAAAATAATTCTGGCGATGACGAATATGGGCAGCAGCTTGCTATCTTTTCCTGGCTGAAAACAAAGCAAGAAAATGTAATTAATATGCAAATAAAAGTTAAATGATAATATAACCATCTAAAGTAAAAAGGAGCAATTTATGTAAAGCAATTTTTTATTGTGTTTGTCAGACTTGCAGTTTATTTTGTATCATTTTATCGACTCCTTATGTTCACAGATACATAATATGCAAAATGTGAAAAGCAAATTATTTATATTAGAAACTGATGTAGTGAAAGAACAACAACTGAGTGGAAGAAGTCCATTTTCACCTGTGAAACTGTCCAAGAGCAAATTCACAGTTGATGTAATGCAAAAAAAAAAAAAAAAGAAACAAAAAAAAACATACAAGTGTAATCACATCAAGCATTCAACAATTGTAAATGCCTGCACGCTTTGTATGCTGAGTGCACCAGCGCTGGTGGAAAAATTACTACTGAACAAAGACAGGAAATAAGCAACACAGTGCAAATGAAAATGAAAACAGTGATTGTGTGTGTGGGCTCACACATGGTGAGGGGCTGCAAAAGGTGCGAATGCCCACCTTAGACTGCATCTAAATAAATTACCAAGACTGTGACAAACTGAACTTGATATGAATCTGGATTCCCTCAGTGCTCTCACACATGCATCCATACTGACTACACAACTAGGATTTTACTCTTAACTTAAAAGCCATACTTCATGTCAATTACCCAGTGACCTTCTGAAAGCACTTTCCAAACTACAGGCAGGTAATTTGCAAAGATGCCTTCATCATATTGGTTTCAACATGACTGTATCCAGCAGGTTCACTCTATCTGGATCATACCCAGTTAGTCAGGCATCCAACTTCAAAAAGGATCTTGTGTCTAGATAACAGGCATCTAAGATTTAACTCTTTCTTTATGTAAACTACCCTGTTCTCAGGGAGCTACAGTGATGTACCTTCCAGTGCCATCAAGCTGCAAACTTTCAGCCCTACTCTTCTCTAAGAGGTAGCTAGGGTACGGTGAAGGGGGCAGCAGCCCTGAGCACAAAGTATGAGAGGGCATAACAGGCAGATCCAGATTAGTTTTCAGTGCTTTACTGAATGCTGGTATTGCACTTACTGTCATATGTGAAGTGCTGTTGTTTGTCATGTGTGGTATAAACCGTAACAGCTCCTTGCTACAGTTTTGAACAAAAGAAGCTTTTTTGCAATGCATCTGTTGCCAACTTTTCTGATTTTTTTCCCTCAAGAGTAGGAAGAGAAGCATTTTTTCTTTTTTCCTTAAAACTGAGGTGGGAACCATATCAGACTATGGCACTGGGTGCAAACTTCACCAGCTACACCTCTAACTCTTCTTACTTTCAGAGTTTGCCAACTAAGTTACTACACAAGATGCAGTAAAGCTTAGTACTGCATTGTAGCCTGGCCAACAAGAATGACCTGCCCAAAGTTAACTTGGCTGAGTCAGTTAGGCAGTAACTTATACTGTACACCCCACCTATGTTCTGGATTAACATCTCTTAATGCTGTGACTCCATCACTATATTATTTGAATCTAAGAATGCAGCCATAAAGAATTCTGAGACATGTTATGAAGGAGATGCCATTAATTATTTGATTTTGAACAATGCAGCACACATTTCTGTCACCTTCCTCCAAATTAAATGCTTTTGTGTGTGTGTGTGTTTTTTTTTTTTTGCACTGAATAGAAGACCTGAGCCCAAACTTTTTAAATCATGCTGGAGTTTCTGTCAGACTTCCTGTATAACATTCACTCTGCATATCATACATACTGTATAAGCAGAGGGTCTATTCAGTGTCCCCATATGTCATTAATATGTGTAGAGAAAAGTAATGACAGTAAGCACTGGCAGTCCTGTGGTATACCAGCAGCCATGACAGAAAGACTAGACTTTGCACTGAATATAGGATATACTTCCAAATTACAAGTTTTTTTTTAACACAACAGATGTGTTCCAGCCATATCGGCTGTTCTTTGAAAGGAATCCTGTCAGTGGGCCTGTGACTGGGACATCCTTCTTTTCCATCTCAATTCAAGGCTATTTTTTCAAAAGCTTTCATCTTCAGGGGTATACAAGTTGTCTGGCAGCAGCTATCATATTATACACCACACCAAGTAAGTATGTCTAAACTCTGAAACAACCAGTTCACAGCAACCACATTCTTGGAAATCTAGATAAAATAATGAAGATTGTGACCTTTGCTCAGTAAGGGTATACACATGTAAGCTAACTTGACTTGCAGGGAACTGTGATAGCACCTGTGGAGAGGAGAAGCTGTCCATATTTATTTGGGGGTGGCAGGAAGTTACTTAGACCCTAGAGAGGAGGGCCTTTTCACAGATCAACTGATACTATAAGAATGCTTTGATTATATTCGATAACAGGACGACCCACAGCCAATGACTGGGCAGCATCCCAAACATAGGTAAATTAAAATCCTTTATTAGAGAAAAACCAAACAACATGAACGTTCCACAGATACATTTTCGTTTTAACCAACTTCGTCAGATGTGGGCTAAAATAAATTAACACAGTATTTAAACTGATTCAAATTCCAAAAAAACCAATCAATTCATACTATTTAGCATATCTCATTGACATTCAAGAAATCTCATTACATAAAGTGCTTCTTCTTAAAATGTTAATCAATGTGAATAGAACCTTTAAATGAGTAATGATTGTTCCCTACCCATAAATTTATAAAAGCTTTAGTAACACATTAATAAAAACTTAAATAAAACCTCTATAAATATCATAAAATTGTGTTTAAAAATGTGCGTGCATTTGTTTTCCTTGTAAAAAGACATCATATAGGCATTAGCACCATCTTCTTGCCAAATGTTAATATGACACTTTGACAGAACCTTTCTATAGCCATTTCTTAAGAAATACTTCATCTGAAATTCCTATTTCAGTTTCCGTTATTAACATAATGGTCTAATGTATGTAATAAAATAACACAGATTTACAACCAAAGAATCTCTAAAATGTTTACAAAAGTGTTATGCATAGAACAATAAAAGTAAAGGTTTAAGTTTTATTAAAAAAAAAAAACAGCTTTACAATTTATTCATTTCAAGCATCCACCAATGCCAACCCCCCCCCCTTGTTGGACATTGATTTTAAAATAATGCACCATGCTGCTATAACTTGGCCGCTCTAAGTTTGAGGAGGGGAGTAATAAAAATACACTCATTTAACCCTGGCCATTTATTAGCTTGTAAGGTCACCTGCCACCAGAGTTCTCTGTATTCTATTTTTTCCTCCCATAAACCTCCCCTGACATCATTTTTCACCTTCTCTAACACAAAAAAAGTGAGCATCATTGCATTCCTGTTTATGTTTGTAAAGGGCATTGGTCTCCTTTCTATTTTGTATATCATGTACATGTTCATATATTCTTCTTCTCAATCTCCTTTCGGTCTTCCCTATGTAAAATGCCTGGCAAACCTCACATCTTGCCAGGTACACTAGACCAGAACTCTCACAGTTACTGAATTATTTTCCCTCTATAACCATTTTTCTGCTTTCCAATAAAATAGTTTCCTTGTTTGCAATATAAGCACACTGCATACAATGCCCACATTTAAAAGTTCCATTTCTTCTTTTACTATTTCCACTATCCAATACGTTGTTCTTTTCTAATAAATTTTTGATACTCAGGGAATTTTTATATACCACTTTCAATTTTACTTTAGTTATTTTTTTCTAAATCTGTAATGGATCTAAATCTGTCCCATTCTTTGTCTATAACGTTTCTAATTAGAGCAGCATTTGCATTATATTATATTACTAAAGCTCTGTTGAAGTTCTCATCTGTTTCACCCTGTCTATTATTTTCTTTGTTGGTACCCAAAATGGGTTTAAATTTTCAAGTCTTCCCTCCAGTACTTATTTCTCTACCTTTTCAATTAAATAATCCGGATACTTCCTTGCTTTAAACATTCGGTTTAAAACTCTCATTTCCTCTATAAAATTCTCATTGTTGGATGTCATTCAGGAAGACCTTATATATTGTCCCCTAACCAAATTTCTCTTTTGGTGCATTGGATGAGCACTATTGTAGTGTAGATAGGAATTTGAGTATGTAATTTTGCTGTGTACCTTGGAATTGAATTTATTGTCTTTTGTTTTAAATCATTACATCTAAGTAATTTACCTTTTCGTTTTCAATTCTGTGTGTGAATTAAAAAAAACAGTACTGTTCTTTAAGAATTTCACAAATTCAGAGCCTTCTTCTTCAGGTGCCCCCCAAAAAATGCAGATGTCATCCAGAAATATTTTATATAACAGCCATTTATTGCTATAAATGGAACTAAAAACATACTTTTCTTCCCATTTTGCCAAAACTATATTCGCATATGTTGGTGCGCAAGTTGCACCCATGGCTACACCCTTTATTTGATGAAAGTATTCTCCCTTGAAGTAGAGGAAATTGTGTTTCAAGACTAAATCCATTAATTGTAAGATTACTGTGCATTCATTGTGTGTCAAGATTTTGTCTTCAAATATTATTTCCTCCAAAATTGCCATACCTTCTTCATGTGGGATACTTGAAAATAAATCTATTACGTCAACAGTGAGAAACTTCATATCATCCTTATATAAAGCTTGCTTAACACTTCTAAGAAAATCCCAGGAATCTCTAAGCATATTTTTTCTCCTTAACCAGGAGGTCTTCAATTTTAAATCTATATATTTAGCCAGGGGTAAGGTTTTCGATCCATCTGCTGACACAATGGGCCTTAAGGGTGGATCAATTCCATTTTTATGTATTTTTAGGTATACCAAATATAGTTGGTATCTTTGATTTCTCCACCCTTAAGTACTCATGTGTCTTGTTATCTATCAGGCCATCCATCACTAACCCTTCTAATGCCATATTGATTCTACGATAAGCTATGTTGATTTCATTTTTTGAAATACTTGAGTACCTTTCAGGGTCCCTCAGAATTTCGTTCATCTTACCTTCATAAGTCAATACATCCATCAAAACTACTCCTCCCCCTTTGTCCGGTTTCATAACTCTTATGTTAACATCCTTTCTTAACTCGTTTAAGACGTATTTTTCTCCTGTGTTAAGGTTACTCATGTATTTCACCTTATTAAAATTCTTTCTAATTTCGTTTTCAACTAAACTCTCGAAATTTTTAATTTGTGGGTGAAGGGGGGTTAAATACACATTTCCTTCCTAAACCTTTTGGCACGTAAGGAACTTGCTGATTGAAATATATCTGTAAATTAATTTTTCTTGTGAAAGTGTTGACATCCAACAGTGTCTTTGTAAGATCCCCCTTCTTCTTTAGGGGTGTAAATTTGTTACCCTTAGATAACCTTAGATAACAAATCAAAGTGCTCTTTCTGTAATTCTTGTTGTTGTTGTTGTTTTGTCTTTCGGCTTTTCCCGGTTAGGGGTCGCCACAGTGGAACTCCGGTCCGCTAATGATTGGCAGTAGATTTTTACGTGCCGAGTTGCCAGCCCTGATGCACAACCTTCAACGAAGGTACGCCCATTCACGCATGTCTCCACACAGAAGACGCTCTAGCTGAGAATCGAACAGGACAACGTCTTATTGTGAGGCGACAACACTACCGCAGCACCACCACCGCAGTATCTGTAATTCTATACTACTAAAATTGTAATGCTAAAATCCTCTCTAATAAACCTGTAATGATTGTTAACATCTTGTATAAAGTCTTTCTTAACTAAGTCGGGGCGGTTGGTACACTCAGTCTCTAGTACCTCCCGCTTCTTGCCCCCCCCCAAAAACTTGGATATTGCTGTTGTTCTTGGACCCCATTTTTATTTTTCAATCGTTGAAATCATCCAAATCAGATACCTCTTCCCCTATCCTTGGGGTTTGTTGAAAATAAATGTTCGCTATTTGCGTTTGTTTGATTAAACATTCCTTGAACACCACCAAGGCCATTAACACTTCCGTTTTCACATCTCCGTGCTCCTAAAGCCCCTTGAGCTTCCAGGTTCCTCCCTTCGTTTGCTCTCGCTAATAATTCAGCCATGGATAGGCTAATTGGTGTTAACAGATCAATCAGTTGGGAGAGCTGGCCAACCAGTTTGCGAGTTTGGCCAATCTCCTCCATAGTTTTGGCAAAATGGGAAGAAAAGTATGTTTTTAGTTCCATTTATAGCAATAAATGGCTGTTATATAAAAGATTTCTGGATGGTATCTGCATTTTTGGGGGGCACCTGAAGAAGAAGTCCCTGAATTTATGAAATTCTTAAATAACAGTACTGTTTTTTTTAATTCACACACAGAATTGAAATATTTGTTGTTTGAAAACCTTTATTAAGTAATAATAAATAACTTAATAATAATGTAATAAGGGATTTTCGACTGGAAACAGACAGCCTGCCTTGCTTGGATTACTTTCGAATACTTAGTAATGCTTTACAATTATATATTTTCTATTATTATTTTTTGTTTTGTTTTGACTTAAGACGAGTTTAAGTTTAAGTTTGCTACTTCTACTACTATTGTCTGATCTGATTAATATACAGTGATTAACTAGAAATATATGGACTGAAAATCTTCCACACAGAGAAGTTTCTTACACTGTTTTTTTTTACAAGGAAAACAAATACACACACATTTTTAAACACAATTTTATGATATTTATAGAGGTTTCTATTTAAGTTTTTATTAATGTGTTACTAAAGCTCTTATAAATTTAGGGGTAGGGAACAATCATTATTCATTTAAAGGATTTATTCACATTGATTAACTTTTTAAGAAGAAGCACTTTATGTAATGAGATTTCTTGAATGTCAATGAGATATGCTAAATAGTATGAATTGATTGGTTCTTTTGGAATTTGAATCAGTTTAAATACTGTCTTAATTTATTTGAGTTCACATCTGACGAAGTTGGTTAAAATGAAAATGTATGTGTGGAACGTTCATGTCGTTTGGTTTTTCTCTAATAAAGGATTTTAATTTACCTAAGACTGGGAGCATTTAAATTTGCTGGATTCGTGATGTGGTGAGAACTTTTACATAAGCAGTCTGGGAGCTTTATACTACACCTTCATTTTCTACCTTAGTGGATTTTCTTGGTTTATTTTTGGAAGCAAACTTGCAGTATTTTCGTAGCATCCCAAACAGTGACAAAAGCTTGGAGAAGAAGGAGCAAGATGACAGCCAAAAGGCAAAGGTTCAGAAGGTTGACTCCTGGAGAACTGAAATGCCAAAGGAGGCCCTTCTTCAGGAGTTACACTTCAGGCAATAATATTTGGGGAAGGAGAGAGAGAACAACCAAGTCATGACACCAATACTCACAAAGGAAATATTTTTGAAACAAGCACAGAAGCAATCATACCCTTACACAGTGACCTTCAATGACAAATGTTTTCAATAGGTAGGGAGCTGCATGATACCAAAAGATAATGCAGATAGTAAACAACATGGAAAGGGTTTTCATAGCAAATGCCAAGTTTTCCTTCACTGGAATAAAATAAACAAACAGGCATTCTGTCTTCTGCAATACGGACTCATTTCATGTAGAATTAGAAGTTATGTACCTACCATAACGTTCCATGCTAGTTGTCTTCTCTCGCCTTCTTTCTTGCTGGATGGGTTCAGAGCCGATCCTCGGCTCCGACTTGGCACTTGCTTAGCTTGAGAACTCCTTTTACCAGCTCGAGGCAACCCTATATCCCATGATGCAAGGCGGGACTACCTCAGATCTCATTTGGTAGCTAACCTACCCTGCTAAGGACTAACCTAATATATTTAGGAAACCCAAGTTCATAATAAAAGAGTCCTCTAATGAAGGCTCAGGAGGAAACAACCTGATAGGAACTCTTCAAGATCTGTCCAGGCCAGGGGGAAGGAGGGAGGGCGAAGAAAGAAGGCGAGAAGACAACTAACATGGAACGTTATGGTAGGTACATAACTTCTAAATGTTAAGTTGTCAATCTCGCCTTCATTCTTGCTGGATGGGACCGCGTCCCTAGCACCTGTATCCCGGTGGCTCAATGGAACAGACTCTTGAGAACTGTGGAACCAAAACTGGCCCTGTCTCTGGAGGCCAAATCTAACTTGTAATGAGAGACAAAGGTATGAGGAGTGGCCCAAGTAGCTGCTGCACAAATGGTATCAATGGGTAGTCTATCCTGAAAGGCTGCAGAAGTGGATAGACTCCTGGTTGAGTGTGCTTTCGGTTTAGAAGGTAGTTGCTTGCCTCTGAGAGAGTACACATAAGAAATGGTGGAAGACAACCATCTGGATAAGGTCACTTTAGACACTGGGAGACCTTTCCTGTTTTCTGCATAGGAGACAAATAATTGGTCCGATTTCCTGAATTGTTTCGTTCTATGCAAATAGTACCTGAGCTGACGATGGACATCCAAAAAATGAAGCTTTTGTTCAGCTCTGTCAGAATAGTTTGGGAAAAAAAATGGTAGATCTATGGATTGATTAATATTGGTTTGAGACACAACTTTGGGGAGAAAGGACGGGTTCGTTCTTAAGGATACCCTGTCCTTGTGAAAAACCAAGTAAGGGGAACGGATGCAGAGAGCTTGAATCTCGGAAACCCTTCTTGCTGAAGTGACAGCCAGTAAAAATAGTTTTCCAGGTCAATAATTTCAAAGAACATGAAGCAGACGGTTCGAAGGGAGGTAACATCAAGGATGCCAACATTAAATTTAGATCCCATTGTGGAGGAGGATGCTTTATCGGCGGCTTTAGGAGAAAAACTCCTCTCAGAAAAGCCTTGCATAGTCTATGAGACATAATGTTATGATCATGCAAGCCAACATGATACTTGGAAATAGCAGCCAGTTGAACTTTTACTGTAGATGAAGAAGATCCTGACTGAAAAACCTCAGCCAGGAAATCTAAAACAGAATGCACAGGAGCAGTAAAGGGATCAATATTCCTGGAATTTGCCCAAATGGAAAAACGTCGCCACTTGCTAGCATAAACGGTTCTGGTGGACGACTTTAAAGAAGCCACTAAGATGTCTCTGACCGAATCAGAGATCATAGGAAGCCTGGCTAGGGAAGGAAGTGGAGCAACCAAGCAGTGAGGTTGAGAGAATGAATGGCCCGGTGCTGTTGTCCCGACTGGTGGATCAAGAAATCTGGAACTGGGTCCAGATGCCAGGGCTGCACCAGGAGGTGACGATGCAGAGACGGAAACCAAATTTGTCGAGGCCAGTAAGGGGCAATGAGAATCAACTTGGCCCTCAAAACGGTGGCTTTCTGAATGACTTGTGGAATCAAGGGAAAGGGAGGAAAAGCGTACAGAAGTCCCCGGGGCCAATCCTGGGTTAGAGAGTCTCTCAGGGGTTGGCCTGGTAGGGGAAAGAGGGTGAAAAAATCAGGGCACTTGTTGTTTTGGGGTGTAGCAAAAAGATCGCAACAAGGTGTGCCCCACTTCAGAAAAATCTGGTCCACTACTGATTGATTGAGAGACCACTCGTGAGGCATGAGAATGGATCTGCTCAGCCTGTCCGCCAAGAGGTTGGACCTGCCGGGATGTGCGTTGCTATCAGAAACCGATGAGAGGAGATTGCCCATTGCCAAAGTCTGAGAGCTTCTCGACACAACGGATAGGACCTGGTCCCGCCCTGCTTGTTGATGTACCAGACCACGGACATGTTGTCCGTTTGTACTGCAATAGTCCCTACGGGAAGAAAGTCGTTGAGGGCTTGCAACGTTAAAAGCACCGCTCTCATCTCCAGGACATTTATGTGCAGATGGTATTCTATGGGTTGCCACGTCCGTGGACCATCCTGCCCTGATAATGCCCCCACCCGATCAGAGAGGCATCCGTAGTAACTGTGGCAACCGGAGGAGGGGAACAAAAGGTCGGCCCTGATGAAGAAGAGGGAAAGATATCCACCAATTCAGATGAGTCCTGCACGATTGTGTGACTAAGATTTCGTGCCTCATCGGAAGACTGTGGAACGACCACTGAGTGAATAACATCCACTGCAGAAGACGCATGTGGAAGCGAGCCAGTGGTAGAAGAACAATGGCCGGAGCCATAAGACCTAGAACCTTTAGTATCAGCCTGGCTTTGACTTTGCTGCTCTGCAATAAAATCCGAACGTATTTTTGGATGTCCAGAATTCTTTGATCTGTTAGTCTGGCTAACATTTTGACGGTGTTTAATTCTGCGCCTATAAAGGTGATAGATTGGCAAGGCCGCAGAGAAGATTTTTCGAAATTCACTGAAATTCCCAAACTCCTGCATAGCTGCAGAGTGTAGTCTCTGGTCTGAAGAAGCTGACACCTGGTGGTGGCGGAGAGGAGCCAGTCGTCTAAATAAGGAAACACCTGGAATCCTTGACGTCTCAGATGAGCTGTGACCACTGCCATGCATTTGGTAAACACTCTGGGGGCTGAAGTGAAGCCAAAGGGCAGGGCTCTGAATTGGTAATGACTGGTCCCTAGCCGGCGGAGAAACCTTCTGGAGCGCCTGTGAATCTTTATGTGATAGTACGCGTCCTGAAGGTCTATAGAGCACATCCAGTTGTCCTTGCCCAGAAAGGGCAGAATGGACTGAAGCGTGACCATCCGGAATCTTGCCTTCTTGACAAATCTGTTTAGACTGCTCAGGTCTAATATTGGTCTCCAATCTCCCGTCCTTATGGGGACCAAAAAGAATCTCGAGTAGACGCCGGATCCTACTTGGTCTGCCGGAACAGTCTGGATGGCTCTTTTTTCTAGGAGCTTTGAAACCTCCTGTTCTGCCAAATCCCTTTGACCGGGTGAGATGTCTGGAAGGGATTGTTGAGGTACGGGATACCTTTCGAAGGGGATTTTGTAACTCTCGGATATGATCGACTGTACCCACATATCTTGTGAAAGGGAATGCCAGGCTACTGGGTACAGCGAAATCCTTCCCCCGACTGCCTCCAAGGGTGGACAGTCGGGCAACACCTCAGGGTGCTGAAAGGGCTTCTCAGGAAGAGACTCCCTGTTGCCCTGGTTCTGAGGACCCCCTGCCTCTAGGGCGCGCTATTATTGTTACCCCTCTGCCTCTGGGGTAAACTGACCACGTGTGTCCGTGTAGCTCCTTGGGCTTTGCGGAACCACATCTTCCTTCCCTCCCTTCTGACCCTTGGGATATGGTCTAGAAGGGGTGGAAAAATGGACTCCAACGGCAGAAAGAGTTTTACCGTCCTGCTCACACCTGGTCAAGGTATCCTTCACCTGAGGTCCGAACAAAGCCGAACCATCAAAGGGGGTATTGGTGAAGGACGCCTTAAAGGGGTCCGCAAAATTACAAAGCCGCATCCAGGCTTGACGTCTAAGAGCCACTCCTGTGCCTGCGGCCCTGCTCGCTCCATCAGCCGCATAGGATATGAGCCGCATGGAGGAGTTGGATAAGGAATTCAGGATTGCTAGCTGTGAGGCAATCTTTTCTTGAGCCCCAGCAGCAGAAGGATCCTGGACCACTTCACCTAGTTCCTTGAGAATATCTCTTTGAAGCCTGGTGAAGTGACAAAGGTAGTTCAGCGAACGCATAGCAAAGGTCGCTGAAGAAAACATCCACTTTCCATACCTGTCCATGGTCCTAGAATCCTTGTTAGGAGGATGGACAGGTACTGAAGGATCTGCAAGTTCCTTCTTAGTGGCCGCCGCCACCACCATAGCATCCACAGAGACGCCCTTGGAAAGAAACTGTTTGTCCGTAGGGGCCGTAATAAACTTGGATGGTCTCCTGGGGACAGGTTCCACAGAATCTGGAGCTGCCCACGCCTTCCGAGCCACTACCTGCATAAGTGGGTCGAAATGCGGAGACACCCAGGAGGTGGAAGGTCGGGATCCAAAAGCCTCCAGGTATACCGACTCATCCTCGGAGGGGTCAATGGAGGGCCAATTCCCCCTCTGTTTGAGGAGCTCAAGGATGTCTGAAAAGGAGACATCCTCAGAGGGGATCGTGGGAACCCTCCGACTCATCTAAGTCGGTATCAGATGTAGTAGACTCAGGGGAGTCTGTGTGTTTCCTCTTACACGTCCTCTTCCGAGGGGGTTCCCCTGCAGGATCAGGAGAAACTTCGGAAGAGGAAGATATTCCCAATGGGGAAACCTGGGGCGATGGATCCCTGGGCCTGACAGCAAGAGGCTGGCAAGAGGCGTCTACAGGCACCGAAGAGGGAGGAGCTAGAGGGATGGACCGTTGACCTGGCTCAGGAGCCAGGACACTCCTCATCACCTCAAAGGCTCCCCTCCCCGGGAGACCGGAATATTCCCGTTCCAAGGAAATAGGAATTCCCGGTTCCACTGAGAGGGAAGGCTCCGAGGCCGATGTCGGTGCCGAGCTTACCAAAGCTGAAGCCCCGAGAGGGAGAGCGGGGTCGGACAAGGGTCCGATGCCACTAGCCCCCTCGGAGCCGACTAGGGAAACTCGACGACCGGATCCCTCCAAGGAAGGTCTCGAGGAGGAGATCGGAGCCGAAGACGACAGAGCCGAAAAAGGATGTATCGGTTCCGGCGCCGAAACCGTCGCTGTTCCGAGAAGCTCCGGCTCCAAACTCTGGTGGGGAGTCGGAGGAGGAAGTTCAAGGGGTGAAGCCATAGCCGAAGTCTGCTGAGACGGGCTATGGAGCATTTGGGCCAGTGCCTGCGACTTTAACAGCCTGCTTACCACCCTCTCTAAATCGTGGTCAGACAGCCTGGAAGATCTCGAAGATCGGCTCCGATGACTCTGCTCCGACAAAAGAGGAGACCCCGGAGCCGAGTGGATAGATTCCAAAGACGGGGACCGAGATCTCTTCTTGGAGGAAGTCATCGGAGCCGACGTCCTATGGGTTCCAGATGGAGCCGAAGGCTCCTCGGCTCCGATACTGGATACTATGTCGGCTCCAGCCGGAGCCGACAAGGCAACAGCAGATTGGGTGTCGGAACCGATCGGAACCGACCCTAGCTGAGAAGGAGAAAGATCGGCTCCGCCGGAGCCGATCTCGACTCGAAGGAGTCGGAGCCACCGGGAAGGCTTGGAAGCTGTAGCCTGACCCTTGGATGGCTTGGAAGGCTTACTGGACCCAGGTTTAGTGGGTGAACCTTCCGGCTTTAGCAAGCCACGGAGGATTAACTTATTCCTCCTTTCCTGCAGGACTCGCTGGCTAAAAGAGTGACACAAAGCACAGGAGTCCTGCAGGTGTAAAGGCCCCAGGCAGTAAACACAAGAAGTGTGACCGTCTGTCAGAGACATTTTCTGACAGCACGAGTCACACTTCTTGAAGCCCGAGACCTTTACCTCTTTAGACATAGTCTAAGGAAAAAGAGTAATAAAATACTCACACACACACACACACACACACACACACACACACACACACACACACACACACACTAAAACAGTCACACAAATTAATCCCCAAACACAGACACACAGATAGGGATTAATAAGGAAGGCCTAGGCCTAACTGAAAATGTTTAAAACTTTATAAAGTAAAAATTTTTACTATAAGGGGAATAGGGTGATTGTATGGACACTATACACTAAAAAATAGGAAAAGGGGAAGAAAACCCTGACTAAAGCTGTTTGAAAACTCAAACTTACCTCAGCTGGCAAAAAAGGAGACCTCTTCGCAAAGCGGCAAACGAGATCTGGGGTAGTCCCGCCTTGCATCATGGGATATAGGGTTGCCTCGTGCTGGTAAAAGGAGTTCTCAAGCTAAGCAAGTGCCGAGTCGGAGCCGAGGATCGGCTCCGAACCCATCCAGCAAGAATGAAGGCGAGATTGACAACTTAACATCCTAAGTTGATTATACTTTTCCATGGTATGAAGAACTTTCCCTCTCGATTGCTGCCACAAAACAAAACAAAACAAACAAAAAAAGAAGATAACTGGATTTGTTTAACAATTCTGACATCAATTTTGGAAGGAAATCTGTGTAGGTCTTAAGAAATGCCCAAGCCTTCTGAAAGAACATATATGGTTCTGTAAGGACAAGGGCCTGAAACTCTGGCATCTTATGAGCACAGCCACAAAAAAGAAAAAAAAAAAAAAAGAGAATTTTCAGGAGACAAATTTCAATGCTGTCAAAATCATCACGTTCAGTGGTCAGTGGGTAAGTCTGTTAGTTATGGATTTCAAACTCTACAAAGAAAATTTCTTCAAAAGAGGTGGTGGTCAAGAACCACTTTAAGGAATGTTTATCCAGACATTGTTGGGTCACAGTTCACCCTTCTACAGGATCATGATAAAAATAAATTAGATGCACACTTTGACCACTTCATAGCTAGGATTGAAACCATACAGGTGCCTGAGGTGAGAGAGAAGCACGTGTATGCTGACTACATGGGATGGCATAGCATATCTCTCCAACTATACAGACAGCGTTCTCCATATAGTAGTGTGCATATGTCAAGAAGAAACCTAATGTCTGTAATCATTAATGAAAATGTGAATTAAGGGAATTAAACCAGGATTCATCTCTAAGGCAGAGATGGCTGCTGCACCCGAGGGGGCCATTCCTCATTTTGTACCAGCAGATTCTCTCCACTGCTAGTAACCCGAGTGCCTGAACAAATCACACTTGGTAACCAAGGAAATATGGCCCTTCTCTGAATTTAGTGATAAGACATGGAATCAGTGGACATGGACAGATGGTGTGCAGAATGTTTTCCTGTCATTATATCCATCCATCCATCCATCCATCCATCCATCCATCCATCCATCCATCCACAACCCCTTTTTCTCATTTTTGCACATGGGTTGGGGTGTCACTTCACTAGTGACAATCATCTATAGCCAAGGTTTACACAGCCAGATGGCTAGCCCTGCTACAGTACTTCTTCCACACTATACACTTGCACGCACACTCACACCTATGGTAAATTTAGTGTCCAATCCACCTACTGCATGTCTTTGGAATGTGGGAGGAAACCGCAGCACCCACAGCAAAACCACACAAACACAGAGAGGATATGCACACTCAGCACAGAAGGCACCCCAACCAAGAATTAGACCATTCTCCTTCCCCTACTACATCAAAATTAAGATAAGGAGGGCCACCTTTTCTCAGGTAGCAAGGCAACTGACATCTGGTGTGCCCAATCCCAGAAAACTCTGACTAAACAATAGACAAAACTCTCCTGAACACAGAACTTTTTGAACTTAAATACTGCTTACCCAGACTAAACCAAAGGAGCCAACAGTGGGAGACTCCAAACATTGATGTGCCAGAAAATTGTCTATCATGTCCACTGACTCCAAACCATCCAGCTGTCTTGTGCAGCAGACACATGACCTTCTGGAGAGTGTCCATCTGGAACATGATGTCCTGCATGAACTCACTGAAGCCCCTGAGATCCAGGACAGAACTAAAACATTCCTTCTCCTTGGAGCTAAAAAGAAGTTGGAATAAAGCCCTCTACTTCATTCTGAAATAGGTAAAGCTTCTAGAATCTGTGCTTGTTTTACTCTGCTGCAATGGCTTAGCCACTAGTAAAATCATCCAAATCATGTCAAGAATCTAAAAAGTCCAGGTCTTTCATGACAGTTCTCCAAGCCTGGGAAAACTCAGAGAACAATGCCTCTCCCCAGGTGTATGTGTGTGCACCTATGCATGCATGTGTATCAGTCAGTATGTGTGTGTAAATATATATATACAGATATATAAAAACACACACACACACACACACACACACACACACACACACACACACACACACACACACACACACACACACACACACACACACACATTGTCCATAACCAGTTCCATTGATATTAAATGACTGAACTCATGAACCATTCAACAGATGTTATGAAAATTATGCACGGAGAAAAGCCCTGTGATCAATTCAAACATTCACTGTTACAGTACGTTTACTTCCCAACTGTACTATGTTCATCTTTAGATCATATTGCAGCAGCCTAAGCTGTATAGGTTAAATACCAGAGCCTAAAAAGGAAGACAGAAGAAAGAAAGGATCAGAGTCCAGGACTCCTGGGGAATAGTCCTAGCAAAGCCTGCTCTGGATCAAGAGAATGTCTGATTTATAGTGCTTGGTAAAGGTGTGCCTATATGACTAAGCTGCTGCCTCTAATACATTTCTAGAGTCCATCTCTTTCCAAAAAGTCACAGAAGAAGCCAAAGCCCTTGTAGAGTAGGCCTTGACCTTTCCTGTAAGTGTTTTGCTATGGTGAGAATAACAAAAAGCAATAACAAGAGACAACCAGTTATAAATTGTCTGTTTTGACACTGATTGTCCCCTTTTCTTATCTTTATAAGAAATTGTCCCTTTTTCTTACCATTATAAGAAATAAATAGTTGACTAAGACTTCCTGAATTTTTTTGTCTTTTCAATGTAGTTTCTCAGCTGCTCGTGAACATCCAGAGTGTATAGAATTCAGGCAGTCAACATAATTATCCTGGGAGAGTCCTGAATTTTTAGAAGAAACCTAGTTATCAAAGGAAAGGGTGGAAAGCATAGAGGAACATCCCCATCCACTGGAATGAAAAGGCATCTGTCTTCCAAGCCGACGGTTCCTGCAGCAAAATTCATTTAACTGTCTGCTGTGAGTGAAGACAAACAGATTTACTTGAGGTACTCTCCACACATGGATCAATTTCTGGAAGTCCCCTGGGTATAACTTCCATTTGTGGGAGTCCGACCTGGTTGTACTCAGCTTCTCTGCTATAATATTCTGCTCTGACAAAATGTAAGTAGTTCGGAGGGTCAAACATGTTGAGTTGCTAGTTTCAAGGCTAACATTGCTAGACTGCAAAGGGGGTAGGATCTGGTTCCCCAACCCTTTTCTTTACGTACCACATCACTGTGATGTTGTCTGTGATTACTAGTAGAAGGCCTGGAATAAATACAAAGATGGTTCAGGAATTTGAGAGCATTTATTAGAGACATTGTTTACTTGACATTTATGTGCTTTAATTTGTCTTCCCCCGGTATACAGCTCCCCAGATGAAGTCCGAAGCATATGTAGTTACAGATTGAAAAGGGGCTGGAAGGGAAAGTGAGTGACCTGAGTTAAGCGACAACAGATGTACCCACCAGAGTTTTGTTTGTGTTTTTCGGCTTTTCCTGGTTAGGGCTCTCCACAGCGGAACTCCGGTCCGCTAATGATTGGTAGTGGATTTTTACGTACCGGGTTACCAGCCCTGACGCACAACCTTCAACGAAGGCACGCCCCATTCACGTATGCCTCGACACAGAAGACGCTCTACCCACCACAGTAACTCCTTTTTATAATCCCCAGCACTGGAATTAGAAAAGACAGGGAATACTGGTTTTGGGACCAAAATGATTTCATGAATCCTTAAATTTTTCATATGTGAAGTCTGGCCAAAGGAATCATAAAAAATCAAGAGAAATTTAGAGGCCATGAAAGCTAAAATCCTAAAACATCCCCTGGCAGATGCCAGAGTCTGTTTGAAAAATGACATATTCCACTTATCCCCAGGAAAAAAAAAGCCATCATGAGGAATATATTCAGGAAATATCTCAGAAACACTATCCTGCATAACAGAATGAGAGAACTGAAAATGTAAACCTGGTAACAGAAAAATGTAACAGATATCTGAAATCGTTGAGAACTAGAATGTAATGATAAACATCTTTTAAATCCAGAGATGCTAGAAAACTGAGAAGTGAAATGAGAGGTAGCAAGAGACTGTAAAGACAGCATTTGGAATACTGAGATTTTGGTGTGAAGACTTATAAAGGAAAGGACCAGGACAGGTTTCTCATTTCCTTCTTTTTTTGGCACCAGAAAGACTCTTTTTTTTAAACACCTTTACTGAATTATTACTTAAGACATAAGCAAACATACATTTACATAAACAAAAGCAAACCATATTAACATGTTCCCACTTAGAAACATTATACAACACGTATTCTTTTCTATAACAATCATCAGTCCAACATAGTCCTGCCTTCCCTTAAGCCTCACTCCTTCTCCAAAACATTATTCTACATGTATTGTTCTCACAACTTCCATTTTTCTTCCATGTAATCTGCTCCCACCATTTCTAAAGATCTCACTTCAGTTTCTTTAATCTATGTTACTATATTCAATACTTCAAATAAAGCTGGTTTAGACTTTGATTTCCATTTTTTAGTAGTTGCTTTTTTCGCAGCTACCAGAATTAAACTTCACAAGGCCTTACTATGTCTAGGCAATACAGATCCTTTATCCCACCTCAAAAAAATAATTTCCCTAGTTACACCCCTTCGCTCACCCAATATTTCTGACAGAATACTCTGCAGGGAATTTTTAAACTTTGCCAACTCATTACACTCCCAAGTTACATGTTCCTAGTTACTCCTTTCCTCCAACATTTGCCATTTACCTGAGGAAAAACTCTTTGGTGTCTGCTTAGGGTATAAAAAACCTGTGTAAACAGTTCCAAGCAAAAACCCTAAATCTTCTAGACTTTGTTGCATATCTGGGAGCCATACATATGCCATTCTTTTGTTTCCTTGTAAATTGTTTATCCAATCTTTCTTTCCAATCTTTTCTAACCTCCTCTGATTGTTTTTTTTTTATAGTTATCATTCAGTCTTTTATATGCTTTAATAACTATCCCTTTTTAACAGCAGCTTCTGTTCTAGATTTAACTAAAAACTTTACCAGAGCAGGTCTTTCACTTAGGATTTTCCTCTCCCTTCCTCTTTGCCTATTCTCTGATATCAATGCCTGACAGGAGAGGCAGTCTCTAACCTGCAATACAAAGGTCTTCTTGGCCTCTTCTCATTCTATTACCTTTCCCTCTCTAGTTAATTTATTTACTTATTTATTTATTTTACATTTGTTTACTGGGATAGTCCAACTGGATACATGTCCATTTTCAGCGGAGGACCGGGAAGAAAAGCTCCACATAGACAAACATACATTGATTGCACAAGAAGTTAAAAAACAACTAGAATATATAAAAACAAAGTGGTTATTTACATTATATATGTTGGTTATGAAGTGTTCCCTAGTAGGGACTTCACAATTCACATGGACAGACACAATTACAAGTTAGAGTAGATACAGAGCTTGGTGGCGTAGTTACATGTAATGATAATTACTGATTATGCTATCAGTTTATAACTTAATCAGGGTTGGTACATGGGTATAGCCAGTTCACTTTGAGATGTTGCTTGAGTTTTCTTTTTTTTAAGAGACTTTTGGAGGATTGTAGGGTTATATAGTTTGGCAACGAATTCCAGGTTATGCCAACAAAGTTGACGAACAGGGATTCACCAGCTGAGTTATTTGCTCTCAATACCTTGGTTCCTTTGCCATTTTCTCCAGTAAATTCCATCCCTCTCTTGTCTGTTCTCTGTACCCTTAATTGCAGTCATCCCTGTTGGCAAAATCTCCTTTCTCCATTTTTTTGTTGGTTTAGTACTTAGAATACTTTATGAATAATATATTTTGTATGGCTGTGTTATTCTCCTTACAGATCTGCATCAACAATTATTCTTTCCTTATTTTTTGAGTTTCCCCTGCTTCATCATCATCTCTTTCCACTTTGAATTATAGCTTTCTGCATGTGTCATATATATATATATATATATATATATATATATATATATATATATATATATATATATATATACATACACACACACACACACACACACACACACACACACACACACACACACACACACACACACACATATATATGGGTTTCGTCAATATGTTTGAAGTTTCACTACTTCGAACCCCACTTCACCGAGTCCACTTGTTCGAAGAAGTGAAACTTCGAACATTGACTTTGGCAATCACACTACAGCTTGGAATGGGAATAGGGGGGCTTGCCCCCCTGCAAAAACATGTTTCAGTGTTTTTATTTTTGTTTTGAGTAGCCCAGGGAACTAGACTTCGGCGAAAGTGCACTTTCATTTAAGAGGACTTTTGCTGAAGTGTAGAGTCTACTGCTTAATTTCAGAGAAGTGTATTTTCAATTTCAAGCAGTAGACCCATATATATATATATATATATATATATATATATATATATATATATCTTATTCTACTGGAAGGATCAACTTATCCCACTTGCCTCTTGCCCTTTTCTCCTCTTAGACAAATTCTTTCAGCTCTTCATTAATTATCTTCCACAGCTTTGCCTCTGGTTAATCTGTACCAGAAAGACTCTTCAGTAGAATTTTATCCCTACTTAATGAGGGATAACAGGATCTATAACCCTCTGAGACAGCATAGAATAGGAGGAAATGGGGAGGTTTGACTGGATGGATACAGAGGAACCCCTAAACAAAGAAGGATAGGAATCCAACTGCCAGTTGTAACCATTCTAAATGACTCTCACAATCCAGGTGTCCAAGATTGTCTGTTGTCACAGAATTCAGAGATGTCATAGTCTTTGAAGAAAGGAGGTCAGCAATTAACTTTCTCATATTGTTAAAGGAAGCCACCAGGAACCTGGACATATGAGCCTGACAATTCACTATTCTGAAGGCTAAGATGGAAGAAGTATAAACGTTCTTCCTAAACTTATCAAAGTTTTTTTCTCTCTTTGTCTGAAGGAATATGGTTAGCTGGCAAAAGATGTTTGGCTGAAGATGGTTTTGATGGGTTACTATCAAACATCTGGGCATTAGTCTGTTGAAATGCAGGATCTTGAGTCGGAAACACTGAAATCCACCTATACTGAGACACACAATATTGAGTCCTAGACTCACCCCCCTCCCCAATGCACAATCCATGTTAATGCTTGTTTCTGTGTTTGCACGAGTAGGGTGCTTTGTGATCCGGTACAATTTCAGGGTTGTACCTGATCGGTGTTGTGAATTTCAATGTTTTTGACTCAAGATCCTGTATTTTGATGAACTAATGTCCGTACTTTTGTAAGTAAATAGCAATATCACTGCAGGATAATTTAATATTATTTACAGAACTAACGAGTTTAAGTTTTTATATGAGATTTTTAAATATAAGGTTGTTATAGTCTACTTTTTTATGTGTATGACTTTAAGAAATTGGTATTTAAACCAGCCCTTTACTGCTTGTAAATTTAGTTCTGATGAAATCCTGTTAAACAAAGGGGACAGAAGCGCTTAACTGTTTTGGATTGTTTTCATATTAATTTTTATTAAACATGGAAAATACACTTTTTTAGTGGTTTACTTGACTGATGGTCTCTGGAAGGACTAAAGTTTTTATTATATAAATATTTTTGTGGAAACTTTGTGTGAGTCGAAAAGTTATGTACTTACCATAACAACAGTTCCTTTTGCTCATGTTTATTCGGTTTAACATGTGGGTCCTCAAGCTGCTCTCAGATCTGACTCAGCTGTATGAGTGCTCCAGCCTCAAATCCCTTAAAAAATTTCCCTCCCATAATGTACCAATTCCCTAGCTACCTCAGATCTAGTTTGATGTCACAAGACCTAGGTATCACCACACTGCCTGAAACAAAAATAAAGATTTTTGAAACTTGACCCATCAAGTCTTACAGGATAAAGAAGGGGAATGGAGGGAGGATGGTCATATCAGATGGACATGAATGAAAGAATCTATAGCTATGGTAAGTACACTACTTTCATATCCTATTCATTCAGTCTGTCCTTTCCGACATTTGGGCCAGAATCTTAAGCTACTATTAAACCAAGTTGGCCTCATGACTGGAGACTCTTAAGAACAGAAGCACCAAATGATGCTCTAGCCCTGGCGAAGTCGTCCAATTTCTAATGTTTGATGAAAGTATGCCTAGATGACCATGTGGCAGCCTCACAAATATCATCTACTGTAGAGGCTCTAAAGATGGACAGTATACTTGGCTAGGTGCCTAGGATGTGATGGATTCTATGTGGGAAAGACTGAGAGGCCGATAAGAAAATGGATTTACGAACATATTTATGAGAATAAAAAGAAAAACTTTAACAATTCTTTGGCTAAACATGATGATAGTTGTGTTAATTTTACAAAATTAATTTTTGGTATCACTGACATTGTGGAAAGAAGCTCTAAGGAAGGGGAGAGTGCAAATGATTGAAATTAGAGAATTGCTAAGGCAGCTAAGACTGAATGCAAAAAGAGCCGTGGTTAAATGAAAATATATAATTATAGCCAGTATTGAAACATAGGGTACCTAAACTATGAACGAATAAACCATTGCTCAGTCTTATTGTTTCCATTAACAGGTATTCAGTTTAATTTACAATTCAAGAAAGGATGAACAATTTTTTACTAATGTGCTATTGATAGTATTCGTGTAGAGACTTATGTAGGGGCTTATATTTTTATTAAATTTGTGATCTTTGTTTTAGTTGCAGTTTTAATTGTACGTGCATAACATTTTTTAGAATTTTACTGTAGATAAGTGGAATATACCTTTTTTAAGGTCGAACTGCAATTATTTATGCAATACATGTATTTAAGTGTTGTTTCTTTAAATAGCTGAACAACTTAATTGAGAAGGTTTTATAAGGGAATGAAGTAATGAACAAATCATTTCTGTTGAAGTCTCTCTCGTGAGACAAAAGCCCTTAAACTAAAAAAAAAAGAGTTATGTACTTACCATAACATAGTATCTGTGGTATCATACGTCACTATACATCACTCTTTGGTCATAGGATCCAACATTGGATCCGAGCCAGCAACTTCTCGGACAGATCTTAGGATCAAGCTCCTCCCACTCCCACAATCCCTTGCTGCCTTCTAACCCCTCAGATTGAGTTTGCCCTAGAGTTAGAAAACAAGATTTATGTTCACTATTATTCACAGGGTTGGTTTCAAAACAAGTAATAAAGTGGGATGGCATTCATTATTAAATTGTAAGGAACAAATATGGATTATAAAATTAGGGGCCCTATTTGCACCAGGTCTTAACGAAAAGTTATGATAGCCAATGAGTGTTTAGGGAACTGTATTTAAATTTTGTTGAGTGTTTGAGTCACAATGCACTGATGAAGGTTTATAGCCGAAACCGGTATGCTTTAAACTAATTCCAGTTGTTGGATGTGTTAATTTTAATATCATGTTTATGTGATATCAAAGTTTTATATTGGAAGGCTGACTGAGGGTGCTGGCTTTTTTGGTTGTTCGTATCATTCTGTTAACAGGAAAAAGCCACAAACATTTGGTCAGGCTTGTGGAAGCTCTCTGTTCTGTCTAAGCAGAAATGTAGTTGTCTATGTACATCAAGGGTGTGCAGCAAATATTCCCCACTACTCGAGTAGATGGGGAAGAAAACTGGCAACTGAATGGATTGATTGAAATTTGCTTCAGTGGCCAACTTGGACGTGAAGGAGGGGTTAGTCCGGACAGCCACTCTATCTCTATGAAAAATCATGTATGGAGGCTTAGTAGAGAGAACCTACAACTCAGAATTCATCTTGCCAACATTATAGCCACCAGAAAGGCGTTCTTCCATGACAGAAACTTTATATCACAACTTCTGGCAGACTCAAAGGGACTCTGTTTAAGAGAGACTGCAGGACAAAGGAAAGGTCCCAAGATGGAAAGGGATCATTGATAGGAGGCTTAAGCAGGAATCACCTTTAAAAAAGGCCTTACAAAGGCAAGAAGAAAAGGTACGTTCCTCTCAAGCATGGAAATTAGAGAGGCCGCCAATTGCAGCTTAATAGTGAAGAAACTAGCTCCATCCTGAAAGACAGAAGACAGGAATAATAAGATGTCTGGAATGGGAGCTGAAAAAGGATCCAGATTCTGCTGCTTGTCCCAGATAGAGAATCTTTTCCATTTACTACGATAGACCTTCCTGGTGGAAGCCTTCTGAGATGGCAGAAGAATGTCTCTGATGGGAGAGGCAAGCCTTGGCTGATTTAGAATTACAGGAAGTGGACAAAACCAGGTGGTCAGGCGAGCAGTCTGATGGTTTGGGATCTGTTGCTCGTTTGTCTCTAATACAAATAATGAGAAGGCTTGTGTTTCATTCTGATCTTTTAATACATACAAATACATCAGGATAGATATCAGCATCATTAAATATGAACTAACTAACAGAGCTTACAAACATTCTTACATCTCAACAGCTAACTACAAAATGGCAGTCAGGCTTGCACATGCTCAGTATTTATACTCTAGTGCAAACTCTTGGATAGCTTCTTAAAGGTATATCACACATATCATACCTCTCAACTGTACAGATTTTCACAGGCTGTCCAGATTTTTGCCTTCTTTTTTCTCATAAAATTGTGGTTTTCTAATCACTGGCAAATTATTGAGGGTTGAAGTCAGAAAATAATGACATATATTTGAGTTTCAGACTTCCTACCATTCAAAAAATTATGCTGATTGCAAAACCTGTTATTCTATCAACTTTCTAAATTTTCAAAAGTAATTTTTAAAAAAGTGCCTTTGACCCCCCCATTATTTATGGCTTTGTCCAGATTTTTTGATCTAAGAGGTTGAGAGGCATGACACATATTGATCTGCATTCTCCCTCTTAAAAATGATTGTCCTTTTATAAAAAACGTTAGATCTAGGTGCGCATTACTATGTATATTGGAAACAAAAAAAATGTTCTTCTCCAAGTTGCTTCATATCTGTTACAGATATTTGACCATATCCAGTAACATAACAGTTAGGACCAAATTTAGCAACAGGGGCAGTCTGTGGTGCACAACTCATATCAAGCACTTCTGGGATTCATCACAGGAACAGGAATATCCTCTGGAACTTCCTCTGCAATTGGAACATTGGACAACTCACTCTGAGATAAAGAGTTTATCATGAGGAACATTTCTGAGATTCAAGAGATTAAGGAAAACATCACTATTGTCTCGTTTTGACTTATCGAGTAACTGTTTTGCACTTTGAAATGCGCGTTCTAACTTTCCATTTGACTGCGGATACTCTGGACTACTTATCACATGACTAAAGTCACATTCTTCAGCAAATCTTTTGAACTGTTGACTTGTAAATTGCATGCCATTGTCAGAAATAACTTTGTGTGGACTACCATGAACAGCAAAATGAAGCTTCATCTTAGTAATGACAGTACTAGATACTAGGGTGGGAAGTTAGTCAATCTCAAATCAACTAAGAGTCTACTAACACCAAATAATGTTGACCATTCCACTCGAAGATATCAGTGGCTACTGTCAACTAAGGTAGTTCGGGAATCTGGTTAAGATAAGTGTTTCTTTCTGTTGATGAGGCTTTGTACTATTACATATGGAACAAGAAGAAAGTGCTCTCTCAATGTCCTGTAACATAGAAGGCCAAAATACAAGTTCCTCTCACCCTTCTTTTAGTAGATTCGGTTCCTGGGTGACCATGATGTAAGACAGTAATGTACTCTGGTTGCAAGGACTTTGGAACAATTACTTTCAGACCTTTCATTACGATACCTTTGTCAGACAAATTCACATCTCTGTATGGAAAATAAGGTTGCACTTCTTGAGGTAAACTAGATTGCTTTGATAGCCAAACATGACTGACATTGGTTGAGCCTCTGTAAAACTGGATCCGTGGCAGTGTGATCTCTCAACTCATCAAGACGTGTGGAAGAAAAATTTCTCACTTCCATGACTTCAAAATCATCAATCGAATGAGAATCTTGATTGTCATTCTGTTCAGTGGTATTACTGGGTGATCTGGATAATGTATCAGCAAGATAAAGAAGTTTGCCTTTCTTGTAGACAAGATTGAAATTCTACTTTTGCAATCTCAGCATCATACATTGCAGTCGGGCTGGAGCTGAATGCATTAGCTTTCTCAAGATAGTGACTAATGGTTGGTGGACTGTTTCGATCTGGATAGGTCTACCATAAACATAATCATGGAATTTCGAACATGCAAACACAATTGCCAAAAGCTCTTTCTCAATCCGGGCATACTGCATTTGTGTAAAAGTTCTCAACGCGTTGGCAACAGGTTGATCCTGTTCGAAGCACCACAGGAAAGTGTAACTGCTTTGTGAACATCACAATATTTGAGAGTTGGAGGACTAGCAATTATCTGTTTCAGGACATCAAATGCTCATTGGTATTGCTCTAACCAAGACCAGGGTACATCTTTACGTGTCAGCTCTCTGAGTAGCACTGAAAGTTGGCTCAAGTCTGCAGTGAACTTGCCTAGGTAGTTGAACATGCCTTGAACATTGTCTGGAGTTGGCATCTCGAGAATGGCTGCTGGTCATAGGCCTGTACTCGTAAACAAATGATCAACATAAGGAACTTCTTGTTCCCAAAACTTGCACTTGTGTGGATTGAGCTTAAGATTCACTTGATGTGCCCTTTCCAGAACTTTTCTGAGGTTTCTGTCATGTCCAGCTTCATCACAACCTCCTACTAGTATGTCATCTACTATAATAGCACAAGGATACCCAGAAAAAAATTGCTCCATTGCAAGTTGAAAGACTGCACTTGCAGAATTTACCCCAATGGCATTCTCAAAATTCTGTACCTGCCAGAGTATTGAAAGTAGTGAGCAATGATTATTTCTTGTCAAGCTGAATTTGCCAAAATGAACTCTTTGCATCTAAGACAGAAAAATAAGTGGCATTTGGCATTACGGCTGCGACTTCTTCGATTGTGCGCATTGGATGATGAGGTCTTTTTTACCGCTTTATTCAAATCTCGTGGATCAATATAAATGCTGATGTTATCGGAGCTTTTCTTATGAACTATTACCATGGATGATACCCATTCAGTTGGAGTTTCCAGTGGACGAGTTACACCTTGTCACACCATTTTACCTAACTCAGCATTGACACTGTCCTGCATGGCTACTGGAACTTTACATGCTGGCCTGATATCTGGACTGACCTCTGGGTCTAACTTCATGGAGTACACAACTGGAAGTTTGTCTAGTTTGTCTTGGAAAAGATCAGCACAGGCAGAAAAAATGGGCTGGCCAAAATTAGAGTAGTGGTCTTTTAAGCTAACATGGTGGAGTTTTTAATTAAATGAAAGCAGTCCCATTTTCAAACTGTCTCTGAGCCCTTATAATGACTGAACGTGCCTCTTGACCACATAAAAATAATAAGTCGTAGCTTCTTCCACTCTGCTGGAAGCAACAGGAAAGCACTACTGAGCCTTCAGTTTGAATTTCTTCACCTCCATAAGCAACAAGTTTCGCACACCTTGCCAAATCAAGTCTTTTACTTTTACACACTTTAGCAAATGTTTCTGCTGACATAACATTGCACTTCGAACCTGTGTCAACTTTGAGCTCTATGGGTTTGCCATTTATCCGAACAGTACAAAATACTTCATTCTTTGCCCTTAAATCTACTGCATTGATCATTTCATGAAGCATTGGCATACCATCAACATAAAGAGTGGAGTTGCCACTGTCTAACTGATCAACTTGTTTCCTAAAATGCTTGTTTTTCTTTCGGCTTTTCTCGGTTAGGGGTCACCACAGCGAAACTCTGGTCCGCTAATTATTGGCAGTCGATTTTTTTGATGGTGCCGAGGTGCCAGCCTGACGCCCAACCTTCAATGAAGGCACACCCATTTACGCATGTCTTTCGAATACCACTCGACCGCGGGAAGGACATGCAGACTCCACACAGAAGGCACCCCAGCCAAGAATCGAACGGAGAAATTCTTGCTGTGAGGCGACAACGCTACCGCTACACCACCGCAGCTTCAACTTGTTTCCTTAAATGTTCCCTTTTAATAAAAGAGTGCCCACATTCTTTTGACTTACAAAATCTTTTGAAGTGATTCCATTTATACAATTGTGGCATTGTTGAATAAAAGCTAAACACTCTCCCTTTTAGGTTCATGGCTACCACCGCAATTACAACAGTTGGCAATGAAACTAGGTTGGGGCCCATGCTTTGAATTTGCTGACTCACTCTTATGCTTCATTGAGACTGTGCGAAGTCTGGAATGTGCTAGAAAGTTCCGAGGTTTACCAGTGAGTGCTGCAGGGGTTACAGCTGCCATGTGATTGGGCCTGTTTCTTTTAACGACGTGCTGCATACTATCAACATGAGCTTTATCACTGTGCCTTCTAGAGCTGCTTTCATTTGTAAGCATATTAGTGTGTTTTTCTGTGAGCTCATATATCTGACAAATCTTAATGGCCTTATTCAAAGTTAAATCACTGTCACAAAGCAAAATCTTTCTCACAGCATCATCTTTTATGCCACACACAAGTCTGTTCTTTATCATCTCATCCCTTAAGTCCCCAAATCTGCACATTTTAGCTTTACTTCTCAGGTCAGTTATATATGCTGCAAAAGTTTCATCAGGCTTTTGATCCCTTGTGTAAAATAAGTGCCTTTCCATTGTAACATTTGTCTGAGGGTTACACATTTCTCTAAATTTATCTTTTAATCACTTTGGGTCCTCCCTTGACTCAGCCAGTACAACAATATGACGGTTTTCCCCCTCTCCAGTATGGATAGCAGGTGCATACACAAATGAACGTTCCCTTTCTACGGCTTCTGACCCAGCTAAATTAAGTAGAATAAATGCCTTTCTATGGTCATCTTTATCAGAAAATGCAGCCTGTATAAAAATGTCGTACTCTTGCTCATTCTCCAGTTCTCAGCAATATTACTATCAAACACAAGTGCACTGGGTTTTGAAACCATTTGTCATGCCCACAAAGTATACACAAAGACACTGAAAATATGGCCCTTGTAATTATGTATGAACAAACAGTGCTGTCAGTTTGTAACAACATTCAAATGCAGAATAAACTCTTTGAAATACTTTACTTTGCGAAATATGCCTTGCAATGGCTGTACTTTGTGAAGTACGCCTTGAAATGGCTGCACTCTGCGAAACAGCTTTACTATGACACTGCACCAACATGACAACACTTTATACACTTCTGATAACTCAGATATCTTTGCTTAATATGAAAATACATATGTTTTGCGAAAATGTAGTCGTTTTCCTTTATTTTATTCGTTTTATACAATTCGGACATTATTTTACACATTTTCTGTAGTATTTCAAATATTTTTATCAATATCATGTGTATCTGTTTATGGAAAATTATTTAGAATATTCTGTATGCCCTGTTTCATATCATGCGAAAAGAAATAATGCTGAGCAAGCTTTACTATCTAGAATTTGTTTCTGACCTGTTTTGCGAAGTACACACATTTTGGAAATGATCCACTCCTTTATATTCCACCAGCATCTAAACAAGTGCCTTAACTCATTTTACCCAAGTAATTTCTGACCTTATGCTCCTTCAGTATGCTTCTCCTAACTTCATGTTTTTAAGATATGCCAGTTTTGATACCATGTCCTTTAGACATGCCACTTGTGGCACCATATCGCTCGTTCGTCTCCAATACAAATAATGAGACCACAAGGCTCTGAAAATGAACCAGACCTGAGGATGAGACAGATCTAGGAGGCACTGAATATGAAATCTGATTAGATGTACCTGACTGAGGGGTAATGCTGCAATCTCTGACACAGTGTCCAGCTGGATTCCAATAAACAGAAACCAAAAAAGCCAAATGCGAACAAAGTAAATAAAAGTTAAAGCACTGAAGCAGTAGTCAAACGATCCTTTATTTCCAATTTCCACACATGAATAGTACTAAAAAGTACTTAGACTCATAGATTAGTACTAAGCTAACTGCCCTTGCGAGCCATTTTAAGCCTAGCCAATTATCCCTTGTGAGATTCAAACCCTGCACCTTGTGTTTGTAAGGCAAACACCTTAACCATTAGGCCACCCTCCCAACCCCAAAATGGCAGGGCATCAGAGCAAATCCACACAAACACAGAGAGGAGATGCAGACTCCACACAGAAGCCACCCCAACCAAGAATCAAATCAGAAAACCTATAGCTGTGAGGCAACAATACTACCACTGCACCATCAAATCTGCTTAAAACCAAAGACAGGCAAATAGGTGAATCTTTAAAATTATGTTAAGCGCTTTTCGTCCGGATTTTATCCAGACTTCTTCAGACAATCAAAAACATTCAAATAACAGTTTAAATACCCTCCTCATTTGGTGTTGACCTATCAGGTCTGTTCTATTCAAACACTACAGATTTAAAGGTATATTACCTTATCGCTCATTTGAATGTAACCTAAGGTTCGTATTGTCTTTATTGAAGTACAAAATAAATATAAATACTAAAGTGGATGTCGAACTTGAGCCCCATCCTGTTACACTAGGTGCATTGTTTGTTGTCTAGTACTGTAATCTGCTTTTGTTTTTCGTTTTATACTGTTGCACATTCAGTTAAGTCATATGTTCTATCAGTCAGTCTGACAACAAAATAAATAAATACTTCAATAAATGCATTCCTTGAATGTAAATAAGGAATGTGTTACACATCCGCACGGTTGCCTTTAACCGTACATAGATTACAGCTGCAGCGGCTAGGCTTTTCAGCCGTGTGCACTACCGCAAAGTGCCGCTGCAGCCATTTGGGTTCGGCGATGTAGCTCGCAGGGAATTGTCTTGTGGGCTACACGCCGGAATCCCAGTTAAAGAGGTACCTCCAGTAGAGGATCTGAATGTGTGATGAACACGGAACCTTAGGAGTGCAGGTGTGTTACCACAGCATTAAAACAGTGGTTCGGTAATTACATGTATACCTCTATTTTCTACGGTTAGGAAGACTTCTAAAGATGGTAGTTTCTTATTTCATTTTCTAGCACTAAGCATCATTACATTTACACTGTCCTGCTTGGATATGGCTAGGTTTGTAGATGCAGCAGTTTTACATTGCCTATAAAAGGCACTGTGGAGGTACAGAAAGTCCTGGTCAATATACAAAAGCCCTTAGGTGAATGGTGCAGGCCATTATTAGCAAAGCAAGTTGGAGGTCAACCGTCTCCTCCAGGCTGTCACACAAATGGATTACAAAGGAATTTCACCAGTAGATGAGCAAATTGCTGAAGTCTAATATGTTTTGCTTATACTAAGCCATCATGCTTGGCTAGCTTTATACCAACCTTGCATGCATAGCCTGAGAGCTCCCCCATGTCTCTCTTTATACAATGACAATGTCATAGGTGTATCTTGGGTGAAATGATTTAGCTTTACTTCTCAGGTCAGTTATATATGCTGCAAAAGTTTCATCAGGCTTTTGATCCCTTGTGTAAAATAAGTGCCTTTCCATTGTAACATTTGTCTGAGGGTTACACATTTCTCTAAATTTATCTTTTAATCACTTTGGGTCCTCCCTTGACTCAGCCAGTACAACAATATGACGGTTTTCCCCCTCTCCAGTATGGATAGCAGGTGCATACACAAATGAACGTTCCCTTTCTACGGCTTCTGACCCAGCTAAATTAAGTAGAATAAATGCCTTTCTATGGTCATCTTTATCAGAAAATGCAGCCTGTATAAAAATGTCGTACTCTTGCTCATTCTCCAGTTCTCAGCAATATTACTATCAAACACAAGTGCACTGGGTTTTTGAAACCATTTGTCATGCCCACAAAGTATACACAAAGACACTGAAAATATGGCCCTTGTAATTATGTATGAACAAACAGTGCTGTCAGTTTGTAACAACATTCAAATGCAGAATAAACTCTTTGAAATACTTTACTTTGCGAAATATGCCTTGCAATGGCTGTACTTTGTGAAGTACGCCTTGAAATGGCTGCACTCTGCGAAACAGCTTTACTATGACACTGCACCAACATGACAACACTTTATACACTTCTGATAACTCAGATATCTTTGCTTAATATGAAAATACATATGTTTTGCGAAAATGTAGTCGTTTTCCTTTATTTTATTCGTTTTATACAATTCGGACATTATTTTACACATTTTCTGTAGTATTTCAAATATTTTTATCAATATCATGTGTATCTGTTTATGGAAAATTATTTAGAATATTCTGTATGCCCTGTTTCATATCATGCGAAAAGAAATAATGCTGAGCAAGCTTTACTATCTAGAATTTGTTTCTGACCTGTTTTGCGAAGTACACACATTTTGGAAATGATCCACTCCTTTATATTCCACCAGCATCTAAACAAGTGCCTTAACTCATTTTACCCAAGTAATTTCTGACCTTATGCTCCTTCAGTATGCTTCTCCTAACTTCATGTTTTTAAGATATGCCAGTTTTGATACCATGTCCTTTAGACATGCCACTTGTGGCACCATATCGCTCGTTCGTCTCCAATACAAATAATGAGACCACAAGGCTCTGAAAATGAACCAGACCTGAGGATGAGACAGATCTAGGAGGCACTGAATATGAAATCTGATTAGATGTACCTGACTGAGGGGTAATGCTGCAATCTCTGACACAGTGTCCAGCTGGATTCCAATAAACAGAAACCAAAAAAGCCAAATGCGAACAAAGTAAATAAAAGTTAAAGCACTGAAGCAGTAGTCAAACGATCCTTTATTTCCAATTTCCACACATGAATAGTACTAAAAAGTACTTAGACTCATAGATTAGTACTAAGCTAACTGCCCTATGAGCCATTTTAAGCCTAGCCAATTATCCCTTGTGAGATTCAAACCCTGCACCTTGTGTTTGTAAGGCAAACACCTTAACCATTAGGCCACCCTCCCAACCCCAAAATGGCAGGGCATCAGAGCAAATCCACACAAACACAGAGAGGAGATGCAGACTCCACACAGAAGCCACCCCAACCAAGAATCAAATCAGAAAACCTATAGCTGTGAGGCAACAATACTACCACTGCACCATCAAATCTGCTTAAAACCAAAGACAGGCAAATAGGTGAATCTTTAAAATTATGTTAAGCGCCGTCCGGATTTTATCCAGACTTCTTCAGACAATCAAAAACATTCAAATAACAGTTTAAATACCCTCCTCATTTGGTGTTGACCTATCAGGTCTGTTCTATTCAAACACTACAGATTTAAAGGTATATTACCTTATCGCTCATTTGAATGTAACCTAAGGTTCGTATTGTCTTTATTGAAGTACAAAATAAATATAAATACTAAAGTGGATGTCGAACTTGAGCCCCATCCTGTTACACTAGGTGCATTGTTTGTTGTCTAGTACTGTAATCTGCTTTTGTTTTTCGTTTTATACTGTTGCACATTCAGTTAAGTCATATGTTCTATCAGTCAGTCTGACAACAAAATAAATAAATACTTCAATAAATGCATTCCTTGAATGTAAATAAGGAATGTGTTACACATCCGGTACGGTTGCCTTTAACCGTACATAGATTACAGCTGCAGCGGCTAGGCTTTTCAGCCGTATTGCACTACGGCAAAGTGCCGCTGCAGCCATTTGGGTTCGGCGATGTAGCTCGCAGGGAATTGTCTTGTGGGCTACACGCCGGAATCCCAGTTAAAGAGGTACCTCCAGTAGAGGATCTGAATGTGTGATGAACACGGAACCTTAGGAGTGCAGGTGTGTTACCACAGCATTAAAACAGTGGTTCGGTAATTACATGTATACCTCTATTTTCTACGGTTAGGAAGACTTCTAAAGATGGTAGTTTCTTATTTCATTTTCTAGCACTAAGCATCATTACATTTACACTGTCCTGCTTGGATATGGCTAGGTTTGTAGATGCAGCAGTTTTACATTGCCTATAAAAGGCACTGTGGAGGTACAGAAAGTCCTGGTCAATATACAAAAGCCCTTAGGTGAATGGTGCAGGCCATTATTAGCAAAGCAAGTTGGAGGTCAACCGTCTCCCTCCAGGCTGTCACACAAATGGATTACAAAGGAATTTCACCAGTAGATGAGCAAATTGCTGAAGTCTAATATGTTTTGCTTATACTAAGCCATCATGCTTGGCTAGCTTTATACCAACCTTGCATGCATAGCCTGAGAGCTCCCCCATGTCTCTCTTTATACAATGACAATGTCATAGGTGTATCTTGGGTGAAATGATTTGACAGCCATACACACCTGCTATGTCCTGGTTCCTCAGAAACAGCTCAAGTTCACCCTATCATTCTATGGAATCAACTATGACTGGGACATTTCCTTGAGTTTTGGCTAGCACATAATCCCTTAAGGGTTTACAGTAGCTAGTAAGATGATGTCTTTGAATAGGGTTTTTTGATAAGAGCTGATAACGGTGCAACATCTGAGTTTACTTTATGTTGGTGAGAAGTTCGAGAGTTAGGTTTTCATCTAGGAGGCCTCTGATGCTTACATAGAGACTTCTTAAGTACCTCACCATCAGTAGGCTTGTTGCTAGATAAGTGGAGCACAAGTGCAAGATGGGTTTGGGCACTAACAACTTCATAGGTGTCCTGTGTTTATCAAGACAAGATAACCCCATACTTAATTAGGATTTGCACTTCTCACATGTGGGCTGTAACAAAAATAGAAGTAAATGTCTGTCAGTAAGCATTAAGCAGTTAGAGCACTACCTTAAGGTACTCAGCTAAGAGACTGGCAACACAGTGTAAGAAAGTGATCTGTGGATCCATGATCTCAGACTAAGGTGAGTTGATGGAAAACTGCTGTGTAGTAGGTTGACTAGAACATTTTAGCTATATTAGGTTCCTTCAGTAACTAGCAGATGGGATTTGAAGAATGTAGAAGTAACCAATACATGCACGTTTTGCTTCTGTCTCTCCTTATGGCAGCAAAGCTCCATTCTGCAATGCCTGGTTAGATGTGAGGGGGTAGCAATGATGAAAGGAGGGGGCACAGTTAAGTTTAGCTTAGCTGGGTCATGAAGAATACGGCTAGGTGCAGCACTTTGCCCCATAGCAAAAGTGGGGTACTGAACCAAGTTTGTGTGCGTGTATGTGTGGAAACTAAAGGTAGATGCCATTCCAGCAGATAAACAGAAACAGTATGAGGAAATTATTGAATCATACAATTTATTCATAACAGAATCAGAGTCAAGACGTTCAAATGGCTATAACAAAAGAGATTTCAAAGAGTTTCTAAATGCCAGGATTTCTTATGGCATTTATTGCTGAACATTCTGTCGATGAAGGGGTCACTGTTGTATAAAAACAGACAAAATATAATGGAACTAAAGAAAACAACTGCTCGTGTGTTTTCTGTTGTACTGTGGTAAAAAAGCTTTAGTCAATGATAATTAAAAAATATCTGCGTAACTGTGTTCCATCAGTGAATACTAATATGATTTTACATAGTAAATGTAAAGTAATAGAAACATTTTGTGATAGGATTGATAGAATATATTTTGTGTGTGTGCGTTTTTGTGTTAATGGAGAATAACTTTTTTTAATAATAAATGAATGTTATCACATATACTGAACAAAATAAAAAAAATGTTTATGCCAGAAAGTGTCGGGGAGTTAGAATTTTTATTTGTTATGTATTCATATATAATGGTTAAGAAAGCTATATTATGTGCACATTGTTTGTTTTGTAAGTGTAAATATTTATATATTTCAGTCTCTGCATATATGTACATGTAATTATGAACCCCTATTCTTTTTGATTGATGTCATGGGCTCTTTTACATTCACCCGAACTACCACTAATTCAGAGAGATAGGACCTTGGTTTTATGTCTCTCTCTGAAAGACAGCACAGTAAGGAGTGCAGCATCCCCCCCCCCCAATGCTGCACTGCAGTGTCAGTATTGACACATGACTCCAAACACCCAGTGTAGGAACAGAACCCACAGATGTCTGATCTTCCAAAATCAAAAGCAAGTGTGCTGCCTGTTGATTATACTTTCCCACTCTTGCTTTCAATAAAACATTCTAAATGAAAGGAGACAAAGGGAATGCATGAGTAAAGTTTTAACTCCAGCTACAGTCAAAGCATTGGTGAACAAGGTTTTATGCTAAAAACAAACTAGTAGTTGTGGTGAGCTGTAAACAGATCTATTTTTGGCCGTATTAACATATTTGCAGGATCTGGGCAAGAATGGTTTTACTAAGCTTCCACATATAGTTTAACAAAATGTCTCTACTGAGGAAAGCTGCTGAGATATTCAGATATAAGAGGATATGGACAGACTGTATAGATATGCCCAGAGACAATGCTTGTTTCCATGTTATAATTTCTAGTCTGAACAGCTGGTACGAAGGAGTATCTTACTGTACATTCAGATACCACAGTACTTTGGTTGTTGTATATAGTAACTTGAAGTACACTTGGTTTCAGGACCAAAAAGATGTTAAGGCTAAATGCATGGCTAACACTACCTTCATGGTGACATATATGCTAACTAGGACTGGGACCTGCTAGCCTGGATTTTTGATTTTAAGCAAAGGGCTCCCCAAGCTAAGCCAAAATATGTTGTTAGAATGTTGAAGAATGTCTATTGGTTAGCACAGAGGATTAAGGTTATGAGCTGTTAAAAGAGCTGCTTCCTGTAGTCCTGGGTTTTAGTTCCTCAGCCTTTGTTTGCAAAATCACTTAATAAGACTGTGCTCTAGGACATTTGGAAATTTAGGCTAAATTGCTCAGTGGTTTCCCAGACTGCATGCCAAAGAATTATTTATAGACGTATTAAATTGTGTAGATGATGTTTATTTAAAGGGTTTCACTAAACTGGATTGAATATGCTCAATATAGCAGTTTAACTTTTTTTGACCAGGGAAGGGACCAACAAGGCAGACATCTACAGGAAATCTTGAATATGAGTTCACAGATAACTGAAGAACCAGCAGGTTTTCTTAATATGAAGCCTGGTATTAAGTGAATTCAAAATGGCCAGAGATACGAATCCCGGAAGTCTGATAAACATCCTCCAGAGACCAAAGGATGGAGGTTGGTGGGAGGGAAGCTGAGGAAGAATGAAGATCGACAACACAGATGGAACATTATAGTGAGTACATAACTTCTTTATCTGATGTTGTCAATCTTCATTCTATCCTCAAAGAGCAGGACAACGTCCCTAGCTACTTGTATCCAAGGTGGACTCAAGGAAGGATATTCCTGAGCACCATCAAAACAAATGATGCTCAACCTATGGAGATCAGATCCAACTTCTAATGAGACCTAAAGGTATGAGGAGTAGCCCAAACTGCTGCTGTACAAATGTTATCCATAGACATCCTTTTGTCCCTAGAGATCCTTGATTAAAAAACTGTGGACATAGCCAAGGATCTAGTGCAGTGTGCTTTTAAAGGATGTGTAATAGGAATGCCCAATTTAGGATACACAAAGGAAATGCAATTTGTCAGCCACTTTGATAGGGTAACTTTGGAAACTGTTTTTCCCAATTTTGGTTCAGAGGAGGAGATAAACAGTTGGTCTGCTTTCCTAATTTTTTTCTCTTCTATGAAGACAATCTCAATTGTCTATGAACATCCAGTAAATGTAAGCTATATTCTCCTTTGTTGGTAAACTTGGACAAAATATTGGTAAATTGATAGTACTATTGATGTTGGACTTTGACACCACCTTTGGAAGAAAAGACGGGTTGGTACGTAAGGTCAATATATCTTTGTGGAAAACCAAGTAAGGTAGTTTAGAAGATAGTGCTTTGATCTCAGAAATTCTTCTTGTGGAAGTGATGGCAACCAAGAAAATAATCTTCCATGAAAGATATTTAAGATCACATGTAGCTGTTGGTTCAAAGGGACGTTGTGTGACAAACTGAAGCATTAAATTCAAGTCCCATGGAGGCGTAGAGTCTTTAAAAGGAGGCTTTAGAAGGAGTGTCCCTTTTAAGAAGGCCTTGCTCAATTTGTGAGCAGCTGTGGATGCGCCATTAAATCTTGTATGGTAATTTGAAATTGCTGCTAGCTGTACTTTAATGGTTGAAGTACTGGCACCATTTTGAAATAGGTGAGCAAGGAAATCTAAAATGTAACTGATAGGAGCTGAAATGGGGTCAAGATTATGTTGCTGAGCCCAAATGGCAAACCTTTTCCATTTACTGGAATATGTTTTCTTTGTCGAGGGTTTATGGGCAGATAAAATTATACGTCGGACAGGTGATGAGAGCACAGATTGTCTGGCTATTATGGGAACTGGAGAAACCAAGCAGTCAGCTTGAGGTTTGGTATATCCAGGTGAGACATGCCTGTCGGGTGAGACAGGAGGTCTGGAGTCGGATCTAGTTTCCATAGGGGTTGTATCAGGTGAGGCCATAGGAAGAGGAAAAAATTTTTTGAGGCCAAAAGGGGGCAATGAGGATTACTGTGCTCTTTGACCTGGCTCGTTTCTGCAGAAATCTGGGAATAAATGGGGTTGGTGGGAAGTCATAAAGGAGACCGTGGGAGGCAATCTTGAAGTAGAGCATCCCTCAGTGACTGATCCTGTGGGGGAATGAGGGCAAAGTAGTTGCTGCACTTGTTGTTTATGGGAGAGGGAAAAAGATCACAGCATGGCTGGCCCCATTGATGGAAAATCTCGTCTGCCACTTTCTCGTTGAGGGACCACTCATGTGGAAAAAGAATGCACCTGCTCAGTTTGTCCACAATCATGTTGGATCTTTCCACAATGTGCAGCACTAAAAGAAAGCGGTAGGAAGAGATTGCCCACTGCCAAACTTTGAGAGCTTCTTGACACAATGGATAAGATTTGTTTCCCCCTTGTTTGCTAATGTACCATACGAATGACATGTTGTGCATCTGAATCACACTTAGGTTCATAGGCTATCGGCCCTAGGGCCTATGCATGCCTAGCCATAACAATTCCCAATTCCCTGGATATTTCTTCCCACAATATTTACTTCTCTGGGCCCCTGTCTAGCAGGGCGACTGACATGATCCCTGGGGTGAATTTCCTGTCTCCCATCCAATCATCAAGATTCCTTTTGAAGAGGGCCAATGAGGTGCTCTGCTTGACATGTATGGGCAGTCTTTGGCAATTTTATTTTCGTAACTAGCGTTTGAGGATTTTATGAGGGATCTCAGCTTCTTACTGAGGCTGGTGAGGGAGTTTTTTGCATCCTGGGATTTTCCTCTTTTCTGCAACAGTTTCTTCCTTCTGTTGTATAGTTTGTTTATAGCAGGGGACCACCAGATTGGCTTCCTTTTTTTGGAGAAGAGCATCTTGGTTCTATTTGGGATGGTACGATTCAAGCACAAGTGGATGTGCTCGTACAGTGCCTTAGTGCAGGATTCTGCAGTCGAACTTCCAGATCCCGTCTGCGTGGGTGTTGTGAAGTTTGTCACTTCTGACTTCAGTAGCATGAAGTTGGCTTTGGAGAAGTTTTTTAAGGAGGTTTCCTTACTGGGGGGTGGGGGTGGGATATGGATGTCAAAGGTGATTTGCTTATGGTCAGACCTGACTAATGAGGGGGTTACCACTGGTGTGGAGCATCTATCACCCATGTTGGTAATGACCAGGTCTAGGATATTGGCTCCCCTGGTGGGACAATGGATTAGTTGATCCAGGGTGCTGGAATTTATGAATTCCACGAACAGCTGGGAAAAGGAGTTGGTACCCGAGTAGTTTTCCCAATTAATGGCAGGATAGTTGAAATCAACCAGTATTAGGGTGTTTGGTTGTATTTTCCAGTATGTTTAGAAAGGTGTAGTGAGAATCTTGGGGCATGGTGGGGGATCTGTAGCAAGCTACAGTTTAGATTGCAGTCTTACCTAGTGTTAGTTGCACCTGGAGAATTTCAGATGCATTAGCATTAGCCTAGAGGTGTGAATATCCTTGGAGAATATGGACACTCCCCCACCTTTAGTGTTTCGGTCTTAGTTTTGTGGCCGAAAAGTGTGGTAAGAATTGTAGCCTGGTATTGCAGGGGTGTTCTCTGGAGCCTTGAACCAGGTCTCAGTTACTGCACAGATATCGATGTTCTCCATTTTTAGGAGTGCCTCGAGAGAGTGCATTTTGAGGTTTAGACTTCTAGCATTGAGTAGCATTACCTTCAGATTTTTCATGCTTGTATCTGTTACGGTGGTGGTTTTATCCTTTGAACCTTGCCTAAAAAAGGCACTATAGGGTTGGCAAAAGCTTTAGCCAGTAACCTGAATCCCAGGGGTGACAGGTGCAGACCATCTCTGGCAAAGCATCGTGGTTTGTCGATCATGTCTTCCCAGGCAGACAAATACTGGATCCCTTTAAATGACACCAGAAGCTTAGCCAATTGTTGAAATCAATCATTTTGTCCTTATACTGTGGTATCATTCTGGGCAAAGGCAGGATGCTACTCAGGGCTAGGGTCATACCTGCCTGGGTCACATGATCCAAGAGCTCTTCCATGTCTCTTTTCATGTAGTCCAGGGAGGTACGTCTCAAGTCATTCACTCCAGCATGGACAATGACAGAGTCGTATTTGTACTTGTTGTGGAGTGACTTGAGTGCATGTGTTATGTGGCGGATCCTGCCACATGACAGGCAGCTGACTGTAATTTTCTCCTTGTTCAGCCTGGTGAGTGGGACATCAGTGTGCCTGACTATAGAGTCACCTATGACTAAAGTGTTGGGTACATTGTCTTGCCTTAGGGGCTGTTGTTGGGTGGCACACTGGTGTTGTGAGCAATGTGTCACTTTGGTTGTGACTGGTGTTTGTTTGCGTTTCGGCTTCGAAGGTCCTTGTTGCTTGGGCAGATTAATGTTAAGGGCCTCCGCATATGTGGGTTTAGTGTTGCTATGTGTGGGTGCTGATGGTGTGGGTTTTGAAGCGCTATGAGTTGCTTGAGGTGTAATGCAGGTGTTAACCTTCTCCTCTTGACTGTCTAGCACAATCTTGGCCAGAGAGAGCTTAGCTTCCAGTTTGGCTATGTAAGTGCATCTCTCGCAGGTTGCAGTGTTGGGTGGCAGGACGAGAGGGTTGTCTATGTACATTAGGCAGTTGCCGCACTGCTCCAGTATGCCCAGATTCACCAGGTGGACAGGAGAAATCACCGGAAGCTGACCCTTGGACATGCTTGTTTAGGTGCTTTTTTGTAAAGTTTAAGAGCTGTTTTCTCTTACCTTTGCAAGGTACTCTGCAGTTATAGGCTGTTTAGTGCCTATGATTAATTTCAACTTATTGACAAGGAGAGCTGAGTGCTTGAATCAGTTTCAGGCTTCCTAGTGCTTTCTTGTAAAGTTTAAGAGCTGTTTTCCCTTACTTTTGCAAGGTACTTCGCAATTATAGGCTGTTTATTGCCTATAATTAATTTCTCCTTATTGACAAGGAGAGCTGAGTGGTTGAATCAGTTTCAGGCTTCCTAGTACATTCCAGCAGGTTCTAGAGCAAGTGCTAGTCACAGGGGCTCAGATTTATTAGTGCTACTACTGAGAAACCAGCTAGTTATAAGGGAAAATTTGAAGAGCAGACTTTCTGGCACCTGGAATAGTTTAACTGTAGCCTCGCAGTGCTGCACGATGTGACAAATGTGCAAACACACGCGTTTTTAAGCCAGAAAGTTGAAAAGGATAGAAATCAGCCCAAAAAGGATCCTTGAGGGAAGAACATCTTGAAATGCTCACAACGCCACGAGCACTGCTCTCATCTCCAAACATTTAAATGCAAATGTACCTCTTCGGGGGACCAAGTACCCTGGACTGTCTCTCCAGCTAATGCCCCCCCCCCCCCATATGGGAAGCATCCGTGTTCAGTATGGCATTGGGCTTCTGGGTGCTGAAGGGACAGCCATTGCACAGCTGATCAGACTGGATCCGACAAAAGAGATTTCTTTTGCAAGTGTTGGCAATTTTATGTGGAATGGCACTGACTGATGGAACACTGGCCACTGAGTAGCTAACAACCATTGAAGAAGCCCCATGTAAAATCTGGCCAACGGAACTAAGGTTATCTTTGCCGCCATTAGGCCTAGAGTTCCAACCAGTCTGAGAACTGTGTGGGCTGAGATTGATGTGTTTCCTACAACCTTCTTGACTTGTGACCTTATTGTTTGAGTTTCATTTTACTACTTTTTATTATTATTGTTTGAATTTGTTGTGGTGGAAGGGAAGCAATGGTAGTCTTTGTGTTGAGTAATGCTCTAATAAATTCCAATGTCTCAGATGGCTGAAGTTGTGATTTGCTGTAGTTTATGGTTATTCCTAGGAGAGCACAGCTGTGAAGAATCTGATCCCTTGCATGAATGAGTTGATGCCTGATCGGAGCGGTAATGAGCCAGTCATCCAGGTAGGGAAACACCCGGAATCCCTGCAGTCTGAGGTAGGCTGCTACTACTGTCATGCATTTGGTGAACACCCTGGGGGCTGTGGTTACTCCAAAGGCAGTACTCTGAATTGGTAGTGACTGGCTCCCAGCCAGATATGTAGGCACTTTCTGGATCACCTGTTCATTTTTATGTGAAAGTTGGTGTCCTGAAGATCTATTGAGCACATCCAGTCGTCCTTGCCTAGAAAAGGGAGACTGGACTGAACCGTGACCATCCAGAACTTGGTTCGGTGAAAAGATTTGTTTATATTTGTGAGATCCAAAATTGGTCTCCAGTCAGTCCCCTGTTTTCTTTGGCACTAAAAAGAACCTTGAGTAAGTTCCGGATCCTATATGATCTGGTGGGACCTCTTGGATGACTCTTTTTTTTCTAGCAGCTTTTGAATCTGGATTGCTGCTTGATCCCTCTGACTGGGGGGAACATTGCAGATTTTTTTCTGGGAATTGGTGGTGGTAGGGAAAAGGGTATTATATCATCTCTGGATATAATCCTCTTCACTGAAGTTATCTTTTGTTAAGTCTAGCCAGGCTCTCTGATGAAGGGATAATCGTCCCCTGACTGCCTCCAGAGGTGGACAGAAGGGCCTCCATTCAGGAGCGCTGATAGGGTTTATCAAAGAAAGATTCTCGTGTACCCTGGTTTTGTGGGCCACCTCTGCCACGAGGGCGATGATGTCCATTGGTGTTCCTCCCTCTGCCCCTGGGGGCACTTCCACCAAGTGTGTCAATGAAAGGACTTTGGGACTTTTTGAACCACATTTTCCAACCACTCCACTGATTCCTGGAGTAGGATCTTTGAGGAGCCGAAAAACGTATGCCCACAGCAGACAAAGTCTTTCCATCCTTCTCACACCTAGACCGTGTTTCCTTAACCTTAGGGCCAAAAAGAGTAGTTCCGTCAAAGGAGGAGAGAAAAGAGAAATATTAACCACAAAAAAATAAAGATTAAAGACTAAAACTGTAAAGACTACTTAATGGAAAAAACTCTGAACAAAAAACTTACTTATCTAATACAGCTTAACAGAAACTGTTAGACCATGTCCGATAGCTAGAGATCTGAGGTAATTGGGTAGGTGCATTGTGGGTAAGCAAGCTTTATCATCGGCCAAGTCAGATCCGAAGAATCGGATCTGAACCCACTCTTTGAGGATAGAATGAAGATTGACAACGTCAGATCAAATTTCTTCTTTAGAAATGCCTTGCAATTTTCTTTTAAAACCTGCACAGCATGCATGTTTTTATAACTTACAGTAGATTCATAATCCCATAAGAACTTACCATACAGTATTTTATAAAAAGTCCACATATCTTTCCCCAAAACATAATATAAAGTTTTATATCTTTACTTATAAAGAAGCCACCGGTCATTAAATTAATAAAAATATTTTCTTAAAAAAAAGCCACTAGTCAGCTGGAGAAGGGCTTAACATCTGCCAAATATAAATGTTGTTGCCAATGTTATACACTCTTGTTTCCAATAAACTGTACCTAGAATTTTCCCAGTCAGTTTTTTAATCCCACTACCTAACACGGCTTGTTTAATAAATTCTCCAGGGACGAAGAATAATGTTTCATGGTCTGAAACACCAAAATTAATATACTGACATAAGTAAGAGGTATCAGTATAAGCAAAGTAATCAATCTCAGTGGCTAAGAATACCCTCACATAAGTTTGCCCTAAACTAGGCCCTAGTTTATGTTTTCTCCTAACCTCCCAAAACATTTATCATTATTAACCTTTCCATCACTTTTTTATAAATGAAATTAGATCGCCAACAATGATAATTGATAAAGAGACTAGTACATACGCCTACAAGGTCCTAAGCAAATGTTCATGTTATTTTGCAACAGTATGGGCATAAATAGAAATAAGACAAAAGATACCAAAAGAGCAGTAAATGTCACACACAACTAAGCATCCTGGAAGGGAGACTGTGACATCCAATAATTTTAAATGTTTTTTAGTATAATATTGCAATGCCACAACATTGGTCTTTCTTCAAAGACCAATAAACACTATCACCCCAAACAACTGATACTTGTCTCTGTTGTATTTCAGTTAATAATCTGCCATAAAGCAAACATATTATATCTGTAGGGCGAAGTTTACATTTTTCTAAGACTACAGGATGCCTGCACTCATTTATAAGGCTGTTAACAGTAAAACAACATACTTGTATCTTATCCCTTTCCCTTTTTACAGTGTGCTTTGTCCTACATTTCAACATGCATTTTCTACCAATTCCCCAACAGTATTAACAGCATCATTATCACCATCACTGCCATGTTTGCCAATACATTCAATATTACCAGTATCACAGTTTTCATTTTCATCATTAGTACCCATAACACTATGAGTTCATCAATATCACTTTCTCAACTAAGAGTAGTATTTACAACTTCATTCTCAGATATAGGATTTGGTGTGGGCAGGTTTGGTTTATACATCTCTTGAACCTGTAGACAATTATCTACAAAACGTAACGCATTTCCTTTTACTACAATTTTGAATGAAATGAACAGAAGAGCCACAAAATATGTTTTAGGTTGCCCTGTACAACGCACATAAGCTTTTAAGGCATACATATGAACAACACAAAGAATATGAACAAATTTCTCCTGTGACATTTTCACTGTGACCCATAACTCCAGTGCATCAGTTCAAATGTTTCTAGCCTCATGTATTTTTAACCTCAAAAACAGAATGGCAGAGAGAAGAAAATAATATCTTAGCTTGTTCAGCTTGAGTATCAGTTGTAAGAAACTGCATCACAACACGTATAATTAGCCCATGGCAGACACATTTCTTTTAAGTCACATTTCAGAAAAGTTTCAGCATGTGCAAAAGGCTCTTTCCCTACATGGATAAAGGCTCTTATATCTTTACTAGAATAGCCTAACGGAGATATAGCAGTGTCTCAAACAACATGCCTGTCAATTTGCTGGCCTGAAATAGATGACATTAATGCAACCTCCTAGCCTGATAAGGAAAGTTTGAGGCATCTGAGGCTGTTTTCTGAACCACATTTACATAAATTATAGGCTTTTCCATTGGTAGATCTTAAACAGCATGCATCTCAGAATAACAAACAAGAGTGTGAGCATGCTCCATGCTTTTTAACCTCTGACCCTAACTGCATGATATCCTGTTCACCTTCGAGATTACAGTGATCCATTATTTCTCCCCAAGAAGCAGCAGCAACTGTGCCAGGTTCATTTTCATCCATCATTATCAGCAAGTCAGCAATTTCACATCTGACAAGCCACCATTTTCCACAACAAATAGCATGCTATCTCTCTCAACAGCACTTGACTGTATCTCAATCCTATCTCTACTCATGGTGCACTGTGACTACCCTCTAGCCTGTCACAGTAACAAGAAAGTGTAGGGTCCTTTAATTAACAAATCTTGAATATTTACAAAATAAACTGCATAACCGCATAACTAAAATAACATCTGCATTACTTACAATATTATAAACAAACTATTTACACTGACTCATATTCACTTTTTTTTTTACATTCAAAATACATTTGTATTTGGCCCCCACCCAGCTTTGCACAACCAAAATCATACTTATTTTTATAATTTCTGATAAATTCCATTTAGCATTATACATAATTTCTTTCACTCTTTGTTTTTAAATTATCCACTTAACATTAAATATTTTTTATCAACCTTTTCAATAAATACTTTATCTTATAAACATACTCATATCCATATTAATATTTTGGTATCCCTTAACTTCATCTAAATAATAATTCTCATCTAATTTAGTCCACAGTGTGTCAACTCATTTACATTCCAAAACAACATGTACAGTAGATTCTTCTTTATGATAATAATTGCATATTCTTTCATTTTTTATGTGGCATGTTTGCTTTGACTGGTAATTTCCTTATCTCCAGTCTCCATAAAAAATAATGACATTATCTCTTTATAAAGCTATCATTTCTTGCTTTTATAGCTCTGATTTTCACTTCCTCCAATTCTATCCATAGGTATATATAAAAATATTTTATATCACTTTTTGCATATTATTCTTTTTTTAGGGGTTATCTTAAACTTTGTCATATTTTCTGGGACCTCGTTTCACCTGGCCTCTGCTGAAAATGGGTAATACAATCCAATTGCAAAAGCAAACAAATACGTAAATAAATCGTAGGAGCCAAATCTCATTTATTTATTTACATTGTACTGATTTATATACACATTTATTTATATTCTACTTTACTTGTTTGCTGTTGTTATCAATACTTACTATTGCGGTTGAAAGGGTCAAAGGACCATAGTACCTGCTCCTCACATACCAGTAGCAGCAATGGCCATCACAAGTGCTTATGCTCTTAAGATGACATGGAAGGTCTACAATAAGCTATAAAATTGTAGTTTATGATGTTTATTGTAACCTGGGTGTAGAACATTTCAAGCCGACAACTTGTTTTTCCAACACAGCTTTTGAAGGACTGACTTACAAAAATGGATACATCACATCCTTTGACACTGCACAAGACTAAGGAAAAACAGCTGAAATCAGGTCTTGTGGAACGCAGATAGATATTTGAACCACATCTCTGTGAAAATACATACCCCAATCCCCTGAAATTTAAGTTAGTCACTTAAGATGTGTCTCTCTTTGTATTAGAAGCAAGCACCTTATGGATTACTAGTAGAGAAGGAAAGAGATAAATAAACTCTTGGCCCAAAAATGAGAGGAGAAATCTGACTGTAATATGTCTCCTAACAATGTTAGAGTACTAAAGGGCTCATTTGATGTGGCAGTGATATATGAACAAATCCTGATGTGATGTTTCTCACAAATGGAAGAAACAATAAGGGGTGCTGAAATAAGAAGTTATGTACTCACCATAACGTTCCATCTGAGTAGGTATCTTCATTTGTCTGCAACCTTTGGGATACGGATCCGAGCCAGCAACTTTTACCACAGCATACATACGAGCTCCTAGCTCCTCCCTTTACCCATAATCCCCTGCCAACCCTAACTGACCTCAGATCAAGTTTGCCCGATATAAGCATTGTTACTGTGCCCCGGAAGGGGCTTATCCAAGACAGATCCTATAGGTCAGGGGGAAGGAGGGGGGGGATGGTTGCAGACAAATGAAAATATCTACTCAGATGGAACGTTATGGTGAGTACATAACTTCTTAATCTGAAGTAGGAACTTCATTTGTCATCAACCGTTGGGACAGAGTCCCCAGCTACCTGAATCCTGGGTGGCCTTTATGGAAGAACATTCCGGAGCACTGCAGAGCCCAAGGACGTCCTACCTCCGGAGACAACATCCAGTTTGTAATGGCTGATAAAGGTATGAGATGAGGCCCAAGTGGCTGCGGAACAAATATCATCTAAGGGAACCCTAGATTTAAAAGCCGCTGAAGTAGCGACAGCCCTAGTAGAATGAGCTCGGACTCCCTGAGGTGCAGGCCTTCCCGAACTCTGATACGCTAAGAGGATACAACTAGCTATCCACCGTGATAGTGTAACTTTAGAAATTGACTTGCCTAAATTTGTTTTGGCAAAGGAGACAAACAACTGGTCAGATTGCCTATGACCAGCAGTTCGATGAATATAAAAACGTAATTGTCTGTGCACATCCAAGGAATGCAGTTTGTACTCTCTTTTGTTCTGGTAATGGGCAAAGAACACGGGAAGATTAATAGATTGATTAATATTAGCTTCAGAAGACACCTTAGGCAGAAAGGACGGATTGATCCTGAGGTAAACTCTATCTGGATGGAAGGATAAATACGGCGGTTTAACACATAGAGCCTGAAGTTCAGAGACCCTTTTAGCTGAAGTAATGGCCACCAATAAGGCCGTCTTCCAAGAGAGATATTTAAGATCAACCGTGGCCGCCAGCTCGAAAGGGGGGCTAGTCAAGGCTTGGAGAACCAAAGACAAATCCCATGGGGGTACTACCTCCCTGAACGGAGGTCTGAGAAGGAGGGTACCCTTGAGGAAAGATTTACAAAGCTTGGAAGTAATTAGAGGACTCGATTCATGCCCTACATGATAATGCGAAATCGCTGCCAGTTGTACCTTGACTGTAGAGCAGCTAGCCCCTTGATGAAAAAGGGTAGTTAGGAAATCCAAAACCGACGTGAGAGGCGCCGTGAAAGGATCCAAGTGATGGTGCTCCGCCCAGATGGAGAAACGTTTCCACTTGCTTCGGTAGACTCTTCTGGTGGAAGGTTTATGTGCTGCTACTAGGATGGCGTTGACTGGTGAGGAGATTCCGGAAGTCCTAATCAGGAGTGGAACTGGAGCAACCAAGCAGTCAGCTTGAGGTTGACCAGGTTGGGGGCCGGAAGACCCAGAGGGTGAGTAATGAGATCCGGGAGTGGATCCAGAATCCATGGTGGATGAATTAGGTGAGACAACAGGTACGGGAACCATGTTTGATGAGGCCAGAATGGGGCAATGAGGATCATTTTGCTCCTCAGTCGACTGGCTTTCTGTAAGAGTTTCAGCATCATGGGCAAAGGAGGGTAAGCGTAAAGGAGACCGGGAGGCCAAGCATGTACTAGAGAGTCTCTCGGGGACTCCCCCTGAGGGGGGATTAGAGTGAAGTAACTGTTGCATTTGGTATTTGAAGGAGAGGCAAAAAGATCGCAACAGGGTTGCCCCCATTTGGCAAATATTTGTTTTGCTACTAGAGGATTGAGAGACCATTCGTATGGAGTCAGAATCGAACAACTGAGCCTGTCTGCTAGGATGTTGGACTGTCCCGGAATGTGCGTTGCAATAAGAAAGCGGTTGGTGGAAATCGCCCATTCCCACACTCTCATGGCCTCGTGACAAAGAGGATAAGACCTGGTTCCCCCCTGTTTGTTGATGTACCAGACAACTGACATGTTGTCCGTTTGTACTGCAATCGTCCCAATCGGAAGAAGGCTGTGAAGTGCCTGCAACGTCAAAAGCACCGCCCTCATCTCTAGGACATTGATATGCAAAGAGGTCTCTGTGTCGTTCCACGTGCCTTGGACCGTTCTGCCTGAATAGTGCCCCCCCACCCCAGGCGAGAGGCGTCTGTGGTCACTGTGGCGACGGGGGAAGGCATCGAAAAAGGTCGTCCCGTGTGGAGACTCGGGGACTGGAGCCACCACATGAGCAACCCTCTGCAAGCCCTGCTTAGGGGAATAGGATGGGACAGGGGGTTGCGAGACAGGGAGCATTGTACTTGGAGGGTCCACTGCAGGACCCTCATATTTATGCGGGCTAGGGGCAGTAGAGGAATAGCTGCCACCATGGACCCTAGAGCCCTCAGGATCAATTCCGCAGGTGGAGCAGGAAGTATGAGAATGGCCTGGACATGCAACCTCAGGTTTTGAAGCCGATCGGGAGTCAGGAAGGCAAGCATTATCCTGGAATCCAATCTCGCCCCTATGAAATCTATTACCTGCATAGGGACTAGAGAGGATTTGGTAATGTTGATAGTCAACCCTAGACGTGGAGCAAGGTTGAGGAAATAATCCCTGCCTGAACAGAGCAGATGCCTTGTTGGGGCGATGAGGAGCCAGTGGTCCAGGTACGGAAAGACCTGAATTCCCTGAAGCCTCAGGTGGGCCGCTATGACCGCCAAGACTTTGGTGAACACCGTGGGGGCTGAGGTAAGACCGAAGGGAAGGGCCCTGAACTGAAAGTGACTGGCTCCCAGCCGGAAGCGGAGGAACCTCCTGGAGCGTCTGTCTACTAGAATGTGGTAGTATGCATCCTTGAGGTCTATCGAGCACATCCAGCTGTTCTCCCGTAAAAGGGGGAGAATAGAGTGTAAGGTGATTATTCGGAACTTTTCCTTGGGTACTGCCAGGTTCAGGAGAGAGAGATCGACAATGGATCTCAAGTCCCCCGTCTTTTTTGGCACCAGAAAGAACCTGGAGTAAAACCCCGATCCGAACTGATCTGGGGGGACGGGTTGGATGGCTCTTTTTTTTGCAAAAGCTGCTGAATTTCTGTAGCAGCTGCCTCCCTTTGATTGGGTGGTACATCGGGGAGGTTTTTGGTTTTGGGGGTTACAATAAAGGGAATTTGGTAACCTCTGGATATGATGCGAAGCACCCAGCGATCTATTGTTATGGACTCCCACATTGCTAGGTGCTTCGAAAGACGCCCCCCGACTGCCTCCAGAGTGGAGCAGCCGGGCAACCCCTCAGGGGTTCTGCGTGGGCCTCTCAGAGAAGGGTTCTCTGGACCCAAAGTTTCTGGGACCCCCTCTGCCTCTTGGGAGGCATCCTCCCTGACCTCCTCTGCCACGAGAGGATTGGTTGTCCGGAGCAGACTGGGACTGATGCAATTTTCGGAACCACATCTTCTGACCATTTTGGTTCTTAGAAAAGGACCTCTGGGGAGCAGAGAAGCGGACTCCGACGGCAGACAATGTCTTCCCGTCTTTCTCGCTCTGGACTAAAGTGTCGCGAACGGTTTTGCCGAACAGTGCAGAACCATCAAAGGGGGCATTCGCGAATGACACCTTAAAGGATTCTGAGAAGTCACAGTGTCGGAGCCAGGCCTGACGCCTGACGCCTGGTAATTAGGCGTCAGGCCTGGCTCCGACACTGTGACTTCTGAGAAGTCACAGTGTCGGAGCCAGGCCTGACGCCTAATTACCAGGCCGGCTCCGCCAGCTCTAGCGGCTCCTTCAGTGGCATGTGACAAGAGCCGCATAGAGGTGTTGGAAACTGAACGTAGAGTAGACATTTGGGAGGAGTACAGTTGCTTGTCTCCTTCCGACATGGACTCTGGGGGGGATGCAGCGTATTCTTTTATTAGATCTCGCTGCATCCGGATGACGTGTGCCATATAGTTCAGCGCTCTCATGGAGAAGGTTGCTGAACTAAAGACCCGCTTCCCTAGGCGGTCTATCGCTCAAGAGTTCTTACTCGGCGGGTGGACTGCAGAGCTCTTCTGAGCCAGCTCTCTCTTGGTGGCCGCCGCCACCAACATGGCATCCACGAGGAGACCTCTGCACCAGTGGGTTCTTTCAGCAGGGGGACTCAGGAACCTATCCGGGCGCTTGGGGACTGGCTCTACAGTGTCCGGCTCCTTCCAAGCCCTGGTGGAAATAAGGTCCACCAGGTGTTCGGGGGGAGGGGACACCCAAGAGGTAGATGGCCCTGCTTCGAACGCCTCTAGGAATACAGACTCATCGGAGGAAGCCTTGGGGGCAGACCACCCTCCCCTAATCCTGAGCATTTCCATGATGTCTCCAAAGGAGACATCCTCAGGGGGTGACCTTGGGGAGCCTTCCCCTTCATCTAAGTCTGTATCTTTGGTAAGGGACTCAGGGGAGTCCATGTGCCTCCTCTTACACTTGGCTTTGTGAGGGACCTCCTCGGGGGGGCTGTCCGAGGAAGACTCACCAGCAATATCACGGTCCAAAGGAACACCCAGAGACGCTGAAGCAGGCTGTCCCGAAGGCCGGGTGATGGGAGCCCGGACCAGCTGAGAGGGAGTGCAGGGAAGAGCCGAAGCCAGGACCGGAGGTCCGGATGCACTCAACAGTGCCCTCTCCACCACCGTGAAAGCCAAGGGGGAGCCACTCTCGATAGGCTCCGAGAGTCGGCTCCCACTCGGATCCGAAGCGGGGACCGGATCCGGGGCCGAGACCCTCGGATCCGAAGGACCCGTGTGCTCCGATCGGGACGGAGCCAAAGTCACACAAAGTCCCTCGGATCCGAAGCTCAGCCCACGGCTCCGAGAGGTCGAATCCGAGGACCAGTCGGAGCCGAAGTAACTAGTACTGTCGGCTCCGACACACCCCCGGATCTGACGCGGCTCGGCTCCAAATGCTCCGGACCTGGGAAGCGGGATGGAGAAGGAGAAATTGGAGCAAAAAATGGGGTCGAGCTCCCCCCCCAGAGGGAGGGGGGGGAGGCAAGAGCACTCCCATCTGCAGCTGGGCCTGGATGAACCTCCTCATCATCCAGTCCATGTCTGCATCTGACATACTGAAGGTGGACCTCGACGAGGCCACCGAGGCAGACCCAGAGTGACGCCTCGATGACCTCGACGGGGACCGGGTTGCCTCCTCCCCAGGTCCCGGTGAAAAACAAGGGGACCAGAGCCGAGGAGGAGGCGATCCAGAAACCCTGGATGGAGAAGCCCGCTTGGCGGGCAGGGCCGAGGAAGAGTCCTCGGCCCGCCGCTTATGGTGCTTCTCCTTCCTTTTGGTTTTTCCAGCCTTCCTCTCCTCCGGAGCCAAAACGGGAGGTTGAGTCCCGACCGGAGGTAGGGAGGCAGGGGTGGCTACCACCGAGGGCTGGGTAGCGGCCACCAAAGAACCGGAGGCCAGAGCTGAATCCGGGGGCAAAAGGCCCGCCAGGATCAGCTTCGACCTCCGGTCCTTAAGTGCCTTGGGGTTGAACACTGCACAAAATGCCGCATCCCGAAGAGAGGTGTTCAACCCCAAGGCACCTAACGCATCGGGTGTGGCCATCCGCCGGTGAAAGCTTATGGCCACACTCGGTGCATTTTGAAAAGATGGCTTTACGGGCCTCCGACATGTTGAACAGAAAAACACACTCACTAGGCCCCTACACACACCACAAACACACACTACGAACCAGCGAGGGTAGGGAGGAAAAAATTTTACAAAAAAGATATATAAGAGGGAACCTAAACAGTCTTACACACTCACACAAGAAAAGGTACTAAAAAAATCAAGTTTTTTTCTCACAAATTCACTGAACTACCAGGAGCTCGAAATCCAGCTAGTAGGCTTAAAGCGTGGCAAACTAGATCTGAGGTCAGTTAGGGTTGGCAGGGGATTATGGGTAAAGGGAGGAGCTAGGAGCTCGGATCTATGCTGTGGTAAACGTTGCCGGCTCGGATCCGAGATCGGATCCGTATCCCAAAGGTTGATGACAAATGAAGTTCCTACTTCAGATCAGATGTCTAGTTCATTTCACTGGTTAAGCTGTCTTCTTAGGACAGCTGGTCCAAAACTGTACTGACCTAGAATATGGACTAGAGAGATACCCATTCCTTGTGTTAATATCTAGTTTCATGTCAAGACTTTTCTGCAAAATGAGACTGCATCATTGCCTTCCTGCTTGCTGAAGCATTAAAGATCTGCCTTACTGTCTGTAAGGATCTTAAAATAATTACCCCACAAAACAGTGTTGAAATGTTATAAAATTAAACAGAATTTTCCAAGTGCTATTAGATTTAGGTACAATATCTTTGCACCAGATGATTTCCCTTGCAGGCTGTGATAAGTAAGATGGGGCCTCCAGATGAATTGTCCAACCTGATTTGTACTAAACACATGGAAAAAACATAGAATGCCAATCTGAAAGTGGTTTAGAAGAATCCAGTACAAAAATGTTTTTTGCAAGTTTCTCTCATACTAACTAATGTAGTCATACCATGGAAATGAACAAAGCTCCACAATAATAGTAGTAATTAGAGCTGCAATTAATCTGAAGACCTGACATATACAAAAGTTGTGCACTGTGATTTCTAAAGAAGGACAATTACTGACAGCTGGAGATTAAAAGGCCCTGGCCTAGAAATATTTAGTTCTAGTCCAAAGAATTTAAGAATCTGCAGAGGCAAAGAAGAAGAATAATTCATTAGGTTTTATGGTGAAATTGATGACTGAAAAAAAGGTTTGGTGGTCTCCTTGATTTATATGTCTGCTGGTTTCAAGACAGATATCAATAGCCAGTCATCTAAATATAAACAGACCTGGTGGCTCTATTTTGTTGAAATACTGAGACTATTGCTGGAAACTTTGGACACACCCTGCAAAGTGAAGAATGATCAACAAGGAAGGATTCCAAAACGGTACCAGCATTTGCCCACTTTAAAATACACAGTTGTCGGGTCACATTTTCTTATTATGATATATTGCAGCAGTATATCCAGTCACATTTGCTCATTAGAGAAACTAACGGCTGAAAATTCAGTATCTGGAATTATGGTAAACAATGGCTGCATAAGCTCTCCGAAATCCAAGCTAATCCTCAAGATTCCAATCACTTTGTAAATCAGAAGGAAATAACAGCAAAATCATTTTACATGAGAAGCTGTTTTGGAAGTGAATGAATGGATGGGTCTTTTTGGAGGAGGTCTGTGACTTCTTTATATCATGTCTTTTTGACCCTCATGAAGTAAGACAGAAATGATAGAAAAAGGGCCTAGGGACAGCACGGCTTCAGGGTTTGTCCTTTTCTTAAATTATGCCATTGTCTGTCTGCCATACTGTATTGCAAGGCAGACAGATAAAGAAAGAAGGGACACCCAACTCTTTTCTGTGGTGCGGAAAAGACTGAAGTATGGCACAAACATCAAGATTGCCCCAAATTATCCTTAATTTATCATCTCTATTCATAGGCTGGGCATCGGGCTAGCAACTCAGCACCATAAAAATCGACTGCCAATCATTAGCGGACCGGATTTCCACTGTGGCAACCCTTAACCGGGAAAAGCCGAAAAGACAAACAACATTCATATTTTGTGGAAAAAGCCCTTTCACTGTAAGGCCTGCTGCAGATATGTGGAAGCATCTGCATCTCCTCTCTCACTCTCTGAAATGGGTACATCTGTTGAAAAGCTAGCTAGACACTCTGTAGTGTCTGGAACACTGAGACAGCAGTAGCTGTGTAAATTTCACATGTGAAGCCTGGAGCTGGGAACTGTGAGTGTGTATGCTTTAAAGGCATTCTTGCTATTGACTGTTTCTGCTGCAGACGGTGAAGAAAAATCCATTATCACCTGTAACAAGAATAGACAGTAAAATCCTTTTTAACTGAAATGGGGTTTTATCCAATTCCTAATTGAATGACATATGCCGACTCTTGATACAATGCAGAATCTGTTGAACTGAAAGTTAAATGCTGCAAAAAAGAAAGAAATAGCTGGAGTGAAGAAATCATTCAGATAATAGTAAATATGTATTCCCATCTGTCTCAGGTGAGCAGAGACTAGTACTGGGCAGTTTGTGAATACTCTCGGTGTAGATGAAAATCCAAATGGCAAGTATGTAAACTGATACAGGACAATAAGAAATGGTCTTTATGCCTTGTACATGGGAATGTGAGGGTTCTATACACCTCATGGAAATGCACTGCACTGACTAAAGTTTTTAGGTTGCTTCATTTTACAGAGTGTTTTTATCAAAAAGTTGGGTACGAAAGTTTTCCCTTATTCTGCTGCTGTGCACACCATGACCTAGTCTATTTAGAAATGCAGGGATGTGGGGGATATGGTACAGGGAGGACACGTTTCTTTTTATGTTGTTTTTTCTTTTTATAATGTTCAATGGTTTGTACACTTTTTGTGTCAGAATGGGTTCTGGTAAAAATGTTTCAGAGAAATTACATAACATGCAGCTAAGCATTCTGCATGTTAACATTTAACCAAATAATCTGAAACAGGAAAGTGTATTTGAAGTGTTAACCTTTTGAACTTTGTTTGCATGAACATCTTCAAATTTGAGAGAGTTAAATAGATCTACATCTCCACTCAGCCTCTTATTTCAAAACTATGAAAAATGTTTGATAAAACATTTTCTTTAACTGACACTGGAAATGGCTGAAAGGCCATATTGTCCAATAACTGAAGAATAAAACAGAGGGTCAACTCTATTTGATCTCTTGAAGTAGAAATGCTAGGCTACGGGAATGATGTGGAATAAAACTCAGTTTTTATAACTTGTTGACATAACCTCTCTGATCTAATTGTGTGTTGTTAAAAAAAGGCAAATCTTGCTCTTAAGGTTAAATGAAATAGGTCAAAGTGAAAGTGAGAATGGAGTGGATTTTTACTTGTCATTACTGAAACATCTACTCCCACTGACCTGATACACACTGCTAGGACTATTGATATTTTGCTTTCAAGGCCTGCTGCTTCTTTTGGCAATACCCTTTTAGTGGTATTGCTGTTAACTAGCTTGCTTCTTGCAAGCAGACCAAAACTTTGCTGGATATTTTCAAAAGTTCTGGGAGAAAGGACAGAGAGGCACCTATTTTCACATTCTTCACTGTCTTGCTTTTCATCACTTGTCACTTAAGCACTCTTTCAGAAGAAGGACCGACTACAATAAATTTGTATCCAGTGGTGTATTTTTTTTATATCACTCAGAAAGAGTTCTGTCCTGTACTAAGCATGTCTCCTAATCATCGTCCCTGAGACAGCAGGTCTATAGTTGGCATCCATTGTATCCACTGTATCATAACTGCATTCAATAATGTGGGTCCTTACTCTGTGTTACTTCTGAAATATTGTCTCTTAAGAAAATGGGTGGAAAGATGTGTGTGTTTTGTGTGTGTGTGTGTGTGTGTGTGTGTGTGTGTGTGTGTGTGTGTGTGTGTGTGTGTATGGGGGGGTCATCAAACTCCCCAGCTTGAGGCACTCACTTTCAATGCACTACTGTCAGCTTAGATATTGGCATTTGTCCCACAAGTCTGACCTCTGTACTTATCTCAATTCAACTTCTGTAAAATCATCTATTAACTCATTATAGCCTAATGACGTGTCTAGGAGTTTCTGCAGTTGTAGCCTATTGACACTTCTGGGCATCAAATATTGCTTTTTCATATTTGCATTCATAATTCCAAAACCATGCTACATACAAAATATTAGACAGTTTCATCTTAAAGCATACGTGATAGCAAACTCAACTGTATTGATATTCTGACCTCTGCTTAGTATGGCTAAAGGAATATTGAATATTATTTGTATTATTATTTACTTGCATGGTGGTATCTGCATTATTTTTTATTTGTATGGTGATAATTTACACACTTCAAATGACAAAGACAGGACTGCTTAGCCTTGTATAAAAGCTCACATATCTGTGAAGAAAATGCTGCTGGCAGTATATGTGTTGCTTAAATCGTCAGTGAGATATCAAAAGTTGTTTATACATTACAAAATTACAAAAAAATAATATTTACTGTGTTTATTGTGGCTTACAAAAAGCAATTTAAGAGCAAGAATGAATGAAATGCAACCACTGTAAAGATTACTTTGTGCTGAACAGATTGTTATTTATAGTTTTCTAGTAACACTTATGGTTCCAGAGATATGAACATTTATTTGAACTGTGAAGGCATAACATTATTTTATTAAAGGCTCAGCCACCCCTATTGGAAGTCGGAGTACATAATCAAAAGAGCTCCAGTGAAGGGAATGAGGTAAGGAAGTACGTGGGAACAGTGAGTGTATAGCACCATCACTGCAACAATTCAATACCTTGCTCAATCGTGCAGATCTGCATTCCAATATCTGGGTGAAGCCTGTTTCCAGGAATATGTAAATTTCCAGCATTAAACTAATCTTTAAAACTCTAAATTATCTCAGTTCTGCTTTCACTCGCAAACTTCCTGTTGAAGCAAAGAGGTGGTAAGAAGGAGAGGAGGAATAAAGTGTATAGCATCCAGCACTGTAGAGAATACATCTCTGGACCAATAGCCACAGCTGGAGCAGTCTCTCTTTGTACAACAGGCTTTGCAATCTCAGTGACCATTGTCTGTCACAGTATTGTGTCTAATGAAGACACCACTGGTTTAACTCTCTAAATTTTATTTTTGAAGTGTATTTGCTGCATTTTCATTTTTTACACGATCTTTGTTTTGAAAAAAAGTTTATTTTTCTCTATTTTTACATTACATAAAGAGGAAAAAAGTAAAAGGAGACTGACCTATTAAATATTAATATATTTCTAAGAAAGCTTGCCAGTTTCTATTTCTCCTTACGTAAGTCTTGCTACTGAAACAGCACAGTGTTCGTGACAATCAATATTATAAATCTCTTCTAAACAGAAAAGACTCTGCAAGTGCTAATCTTTGGGAGGAATATAATGTTCATAAGGATTCTATAATGTCTCAATAGAACTAAACTTGAATCTTCAACTCAAAAGGAAAAAAAAAACAAATAGGGCATGTTCTTTGCAGTGTGGGGAAGCCATCTCCACATAGCTGTACCCCCTTTCTTAACTTCATGGCTACTCAATCATAAAGAAATATCAAAAAAGTCAAAACTCTGAATCCCTACCAGCTCGAAAATTAAAACTGTACCATCAATGATTCCCTACACAGAACAGCAATCAGCAAGCTGGATATCGGGGAAAATGTACTTGATAATGAGTTATCTCATCCAGTTTATATTCGATAAGAAGTAGTGAGGCCACTCAGAAGAATATTTACCTTCAGTTTCTCTGAGAACGCCATAAGAAACACACACACATATAAACATGTGTTATTTTTTTTAATAAAGAACAAGAAAAGTTCTGAATTATCACTTCCAGTGGTCAACACTTAAGAATTAACCAAAGAACTCATGCATTGTAAACAAAGTCAGTGGTGCATGTGGTGCACTCTGTTTTATTAAACAAACTCCTCCTAAAAGCCACAGAATGAAAATGCACGTGTGTGCGCTTAACCAGCTGGTGAAAAGTATAGGCCAAGGGACCAACAGCTGCTTTCAGCTAATTTCCAACTAAGGTATTCTTTCCTGCAGCAGTTATGCTTATTATCAACATCTAAGCAATACAAGGTGGTGCTACTCAATACACACTGACTGTGGCATAAGGAATAAGTTTTACCTTTGCATTGTATAATCTATCATGTCTCTTTGTGGAGATTTTCTCCCCAGGCTTCCACCACAAATGAGCTCTTCCTGGCACAGTGGACTATCCCAGTAAACAAATGCTAATAAATAAATAACATAAGGGGCAGCACCAGGCAGGACTGAAAGAAGTCAGACACCAATGACTGATGCTTGTGGAATGTTCCACCACACAGGTCTGCTGCTAGAAGTACCCAATGTAAGATTTAATTATATGCAGCTTTGTTTTATGCCTCCCTTAAATGAAAATGTAATGTGGTATGATGACTTACCCACATCCGTATAGCAGTTAAACTCCTTCCAGCCCAGTCCATCAGATTAAATAACAAGAAACAGGATACAGGAATAAAATATTTCCCTAGAGAAAACACAATGACTAGAGGTTAGTATACATACAAAGAGATGCCAAAATACAATAGTTTATTTTCAGTTTTTAAGTATACACTTTGAGCCACATCTTGCTCTTCTCCAACTAAAAGTTACGCCATTAGCATTTGCCCATACCCAATCACCAGCAAGATTATAACTGTCTAACGTAAGCTTTGTTTTACAGCCCAGAAGTGGTGGTCACAGTGGCTCTGTGTCATTAAACAACCAAACGCAGTTGCTACATTAAATGCTGTTATTAGACTCGGTAACTTTCTCTGTTTGTACTAGGAGACAGCAATGACTGCAATGCCATTACACTGTAACACTACCCCATCTCCTTTTTACTTGTTGTTAACCAGGCAAGCCTTGTAAGCATAGAAGTCTCTTTTCGGGTTAGCTTAAGAACACTGTCTAGTTGTGTGGCTTTCGAGTAGTGTCTAGTTAAGTGACTTACTGAAACTCATGCAGTTTGCAATCGGGGACTGCGAGAATCAAACAGAAGAGTACAGGAAGAAGCTTGTTAGCAGGCCATAGCTTTAGCCCTCTTTGCTGAATTGCCTAACTACAAACCAAATAAGACAAAAGCTTTATGGTACAAACATGAGCGATTTCTAACTGGATCTTCGCCTCTGCTTAGGCTCGACTGTTGCATCATCTCTGCCCCTCCACCCCGTAGAGAAGGAATACTCCTCGATATGCTCAGTTCTTAGTCAGACAGACAGACATGACAGACCAGACTTCTTCACAAAACCATTTAAACAGCACTGAAATTAACAGCTACGCTAATATTTTAACAGTCTATCCAAAGCCTTCTATAACTTGAAAACATACCAGTGTGGCATTTCTAAAGTAAGTGGAAATCTAATATCTGTAGAAAGCAACAGCCCATATATGAGGCAAAAGAAGACAGAATGAATGCCATTCTTTTAAGCTTTCCATTTTTCTTTCTTTCTGACACTGTTTTTATTCACATTCACAATTAATGGGCTTATTCATGCAAATATATTTACATAAAATACAACATTATTCATCATAAAAACTGCATAATAATGTTCCTTAAACATACTTTTATGAACATACTAGCCCTCTGCACAGGTAGCTTCAACTTAGGTCAGCACCCTTTCTTCTTATGTTTACAGAAGGCTGAAACAGCCAAAGAATGAGCCTTTAAATACAAACAACTTGCTATCTAGTTGCCTAAGAATGAGAAAGGTGTGAAAGAGACAGACAAATCAATATTCAAAACAAAGTCAATCCTTTTTTGCTGATTCCCAGAAATCAAGCTACTTTCATTATGCTGAATATACAACCTTGACAGATTACAGACCAGAGTAGTCCATGATCCATTGACAGCTAAACAATAGGCTTACAAGCCAGTACTGCAGCCTGGAAGTTATCTCACTCAATTAAAAACTACTAATCTTTTTTTTTAATAGCTCACTTTCATTTGGCATGTAAACAACTGAAAGGATGAAAAGAGGCAAGAAATCTAAAGAGGACTGGCCAGAGAGGCTCCTTTCAGGCAGATTGTGCATGCTTAAAACATAAAAAAGTCTAATTTAAAAATAATAACCGGTATCTTACAGCACAATTAAATAGATCATTAACCTTTCCAGTGTGAAATGGTAACTTACGTTTTGCCTTTGTGTGTGTGTGTGTGTGTGTGTGTGTGTGTGTGTGTGTGTGTGTGTGTGTGTGTGTGTGTGTGTGTGTGTGTGTGTGTGTGTGTGTGTGTGTGCACGTGCATATATATATTATATACAAAATGTCAGGTTTTTGTGATATAAAACAATGAGACCACAATAAATCATTTCAAAACGTTTCCCACATTTAATGTGACCTATAACCTGTACAATTCAATTGAAAAACAAACAAATCTGTTAGGGGAAAAATATAAAAAATAAAAAATGTACAATACTCTGGTTGCATAAGTGTGCACACCCTTAAACTAATACTTTGCTGAAGCACCTTTTGATTTAATTACAGCATTCAGTCTTCTTGGGTAGGAGTCTATCAGCATGGCACATCTTGACTTGGCAATATTTGCCCACTCTTCCTTGGAAAAGCACTCCACATCTGTCAGATTGCGAGGGCGTCTCTTGTGCACAGCTCTCTTCAGGTCACCCCACAGATGTTCTATTGTATTTAAGTCTGGGCTCTGGCTGGGCCATTTCAAAACTTTAATTTTTTTCTGGTGAAGCCATTCTTTTGCTGATTTGGATGTAAACTTGGGGTCATTGTCATGTTGTTGTTGTTTGTCTTTCGGCTTTTCCCGGTAAGGGGTTGCCACAGCAGAACTCCGGTCCACTAATGATTGGCAGTAGATTTTTACGAAATGCCGAGGTGCCAGCTCAACGCTCAACCTTCAACGAAGGCACGCATGTCTTTCGAACGCTACCCAACTGCGGGGAGGACATGCAGACTCCACACAGATGGCACTCCCAAGCCCAGCCGAGAATCGAACGGGAGAACCTCTTGCTGTGAGGTAACAATGCTACCGCCGTACCACCGTGGGTCATTGTCATGTAGAAAGGTGAAATTCCTCTTCATCTTCAGCTTTCTAGCAGACACCTGAAGGTTTTGGGACAAAAGTGACTGATATTCGGAACTGTTCATAATTCCCTCCACCTTGATTAAAGCCCCAGTTCTAGCTGAAGAAAAGCAACCACAAAGCATGATACTGCCACCACCATGCTTCACCGTGGGGATGGTGTTCTTTTGATGATGCCAATTGTTGTTTTTGGGCCAAATGTACCTTTTGGAATTATGGCCAAAAAGTTCAACCTTGGTCTCATCAGACCATAACACATTTCCACATGCTTTTTGGAGACTTGATGTATTGTTTTGCAAATTTTAGCTGGGCCTGGATGTTTTTCTGAATAAGAAAAGGCTTCTGTCTTGCAACCCTACCCCACAGCCCAGATATATGGAGAACACCGGAGATTGTTGTCACATGTAGTATACAAAAAGTACTTGCCATAAATTCCTGCAGCTCCTTCAGTGTTGCTGTAGGTCTCTTGGCAGCCTCCCTGACCAGTTTTCAAGTTTTCATCTTGTCTTTCGTCAATTTTGGAGGAACATCCAGTTCTTTGCAACCTCACTGTTGTCCCATATTTTCTCCACTTTTTGATGACTGTCTTCACTATGTTCCATGGTATATCCAATGCTGTGGAAATTTTTTTGTACCTTTCTCCTGACTGGTACCTTTCAACAATGAGATCCTTTTGATGCTTTGTAAACTCTCTGCAAACCATGACTTTTCCTATAGCAGGCAACTGAGTAAATGTCAGGAAAAATCCTATTAGGACAGCTGAACTTTATTTGGGGTTAATCAGAGTCTCTTTAATTGATGGCAGGTGTGTATCCAAGAAGACTGAATGCTGTAATTAAATAAAAAGGTGCTTCAACAAAGTATTAGTTTAAGGGTGTGCACACTTATGCAACCAGCTTATTGTATGTATTTTTATTTTTTATATTTATTCCCCTAAAATATTTGTTTGTTTTTCAATTGACTTGTACAGGCTAAAAGTCACTTTAAAGGTGTGGAAAGGTTTGAAATGATTTACTGTGGTCTCATTTTTTTATATCACAAAAAAACTGGCATTTTAACAGGGGTGTGTATACTTTTTATATCCAGTGTATGTGTGTGTGTGTGTGTGTGTGTGTATATATATGTTGTTGTTTGTCTTTCGGCTTTTTCCCGGAAAGGGGTCGCCACAGCGGAACTCCAGTCCGCTAATGACTGGCAGTAGATTTTTTTACGAAACGCCGAGGTGCCAGCTCGATGCCCAACCATCAACGAAGGCACGCCCATTTATGCACGCATGTCTTTCAAACGCTACCCAACCGCGGGGAGGACATGCAGACTACACACAGAAGGCACTCCTCCAAGGCAAGCCGAGAATCGAACGGGAGAACCTCTTGCTGTGAGGTAGCAACCCTACCGCTGTACCACCGCGGAATACTGTTTATATATATATATATATATATATATATATATATATATATATATATATATATATACTATCAGGTGATCAAAATATACCAGCTTTGTCAGTATGAAATCACAACACAGCGGGGATACAGGCATATATAATTTCCCCACTGTAGTGCAGTCTCTGGGTTGTTATATATAATTATCAGGGGGCGAGAGCACTGTTGCCACATTCCTTCCAGCCCCACATCCAACAGCAGTGCTTCCACCCAAAGACAACAAGTCCGTGGTTCACATTAATATCTACAAACAACAGAATCATCTCCAAAATTCCATCTGGCCAGGCTGGCAGCCTTCACAATACCATCAGACCTGTAGTGCTTGGTAAAGGTATGCACAGAAGTTCAGTTAGCTGCTTCAAGAATAGAATTAGTCTCTAAGCCCTTGAAAAAAGCACAAGAGGAAGCCACAGCTTTAGCAGAATGAGGTTTAACTGAATAAGGAAGGTTCTTGCCATAAAAAGTGTAACAAAAGTAAATAGCCTTAGAAATTCAAGAAAAAAATAGTTTACTTGGCTACAGCAAGTCCCAAAGATCTAGGATGAAAAGAAACAAAATAACTGATCAGATTTTCTAATAGCCTTAGTCTTAGCCAAATAAACCCAGAACTGCCTATGCACTTCCAAAGTGTGCAGCACCCACTTGCTGTCAGATTGCACAGAGGGGGAAGAAGTAGGCAGATTAATAGACTGACTAAGTGATAGCTCATTAACCATCTTAAGCATAAAAGGATTAATGCACAAGGACAACCTGTCCTCATGAAAGATCAAAAGAGGAGGGTAAGCCATAAGGGCCTGCAACTCATACACTCGTCTGGCAGAAGTAAGACCTAACAAAAGAACAGTCTTCCAGGAACAACAATGCAAGAAGGCTGAAGCAGCAGGCTCAAAAGGTGCCTGAGTCAACTTTTCTAAAACAAAGTTAATATCCCAGGGAGGAGGAACAGGCTTCCTGGGAAGTCTAATATGAAGGACACCTTTAAGAAACTGTCTCACCTCATATTTAGGACCTAAAGGAGGAGAAAAGGCAGACAAGTACAGATAGCTGACAAGGGGGCCTTAATAGAAGAATAGGCCAAGCCACCATAGAGCAACTTACATAAATAAGAGAAAAACAAAGGAACATTCACAGTAAGTGGGTCCAGATTTTAACAGAAATATCACATAGAAAACCTCTTCATTTGGATAAGTAGGATTATCTAGTAGTAGGTTTACTGGCCTCCTGCAGGACTTGCAGCACATACTCTGAAAAAAGGTGCCTATGAGGAATGAAAATCCTATCACCCACAGTGTCAGCTGAAGCGTGCACAGGTGAGGATGGATGAGAGATCCCTTGGCTTGTGTGAACAAATCCACCCTGTAAAGTGACTTGTGATGGCTGCCCCTGGTTAGATGCAGAACTAGAGGGACCCAGTGCTGTTGTGGCTAAAAGGGAGTCTCCAACAAGATTTTGGGAGCATCCTGTTGAATTTTGAACAGGACTTTTGGAATGAGAGGAAGGGGAGGGGATATACGAAGAAACATCTCCTTCCTTAAAAATGCCAGGCCATCCACTTTCCACACCAGAGGGCCTGGGACTCTGGCACAAAACAGAGGAAGTTGTCTGTTCAGAGGGGAGGCAAAAAGCTCTACTTGAGGAGTACCCCACTAGTGGACAGTATCGAGAAACACATCCCTGTGAAGCATCCATTAGTGGGACTGAGTTAAGGACCTGCTCAGACAGTCTGCCACAATGTTCTGATCAGAAGGATATAAACTGCCTGAAGAGTCACTTGATATTTGACAGCAAGATCCCATACCAGAAGTGCAAACCAGCAAAGAAGATAAGATCGTGTTCCTCCCTGTTTGTTGATCTATCACATCACTCTGGTATTGTCTGTGAACACCTTGAGATAACGTGGAGAGAAAAGAGGATGAAAGGCCTGAAGAGCCAGCAGAAGAAATCTTATTTCTTTCACACTGATGTGCTCCTTTTGGTGATGAGGAGACCGCAGCACCTGTTACTTTAGGGAGCCAAATGTTGCCACCCCATCCCATGTCTGAAGCATCTGTAAACAATTCATGAGGTGGAAGAGGGGGATGTAAAGGGATCCCTGGAATCTGAGACAAATGCTGAATCCACCAGTGAAGTTTCTGTCTGAGACAAGGAAGAAGAGGAACTACAAAATCTAGAGGATGTGCATGTTGAAGCCACAATGATTTCAGAAACCACTGAAACTTTCTCATGTGAAGTTTGGCCAGAGGGAGCATCGGAATGGTGGATGCCATGAAACCCAGATCTCTCAGAAACTACCAGGTGGTAATGGAAGCCAGAGGAAGAACAGTATGAAAGAAAGAAATGAGAGTTAAGGCCTTTGGAGGAAGCAGGGATACAAGCACTGGCACTGTCTGAATCCTGCAACCCTGAATAATATGATCCTGAGAAGGAGTTGGAAGACTTTTTGAAAGTTATAGTGAATTCCAGGCTCTGAAGAAGGGAAACGGCAAAATGAAGACTTTGGAAAGGGGTATCTGGAGAGGATGCCTGAATCAGCAGGTTGTCTGAGTAAGGAAAATTTTGGATTCCTTGAAGCCTGCAAAAAAACAATCACAGGAGCAAGGCATTTGCTGAACATCCTTGGGGCAGTAGAAAGGCCAAAGGGCAAAGCAGAGAACTGAAGATGCCAGGAAGCATCAGAGAATACAAAAACTTCCTGAAAAGCGGATGGATTGTAATACGAAGACAAACATTCTTGAGATCCAGGGATACCATATAAGCCTGAAGGAGCAAGACAGGAAACAGAAACTGAAGGGACAACATCTGAAAGGAAGGCACGTTTAGAAAATTGTTTAGATGAGAGCTGTCTAGAATAGGTCTCCAAGTGCCGTCTTTTCTGGGCACTAGAAACAGTCTTGAGTAGAACCCTTTGTGATGCCCCATCACTGGCAACGGTAATCAAGGAGCCTCAATCCTCACAACTAGCACCAGTGGGGGATGAGCATTGGGAGGATGACAAGTATACACACAGCATTTCCAGATGCGGCTCTCTGCATCAAATGCAATTTCCCTTAAGGGCACACAGAGACACAGTCAGTCTGGGGCTGGCTTCGTCATCTTTCTCCAGATCCCAATAAGACTCCCCACTGGCACAGCTATAGAGTTGAGATCTCAGCTGAGTGGCCAAGCGAAGACCTCCAGCACCCTCTCTGTCCAATTAGTGCCCATACTATTAATACAAATGGTAGTTTGACCATGAGTAATGCTATTACGATTGTCCCACAGTGTCACCACATAAGTATGCAAGTGCTCTCAGAACTTAAAAATGTCTCACAAATATCAGCCACAATGAAAAGTTTAAATATATTTAATAATAAATAATAAAAGAACAAGAGAATACTCAGTATATAATTACAGTTGCATCAGAGTTCAAAATCACAGGAAATATTTAAAATAACATTGCAGAACAGTCTCAAATAAATAAAGAAAAACATCTAAATTAAGCTCAGCTATATTCCTGACTATATCTCAAAGAATTATACTGTTCCCTAGACTTACTTAAAGAGCAAGCAAGACAGATGTGGTGAATGGATCTTCTTGTCAGGTCAAAGTATCTCTCTCTCTCAGAGATTTCCCAAATTAATATCTCAAATATTACTCCTGGGATACTTGCAAAATTACATAATTTCTTGTCATCTGACTTAACTTCCCAGGCTCAAAACAACCACTGATGCTAGCTGGTAGGATTTAGCGTGTACCTGTAAAAATACATAAACAAAGGCTTTTCATAGATCTAAGGCAGATCCTGGAAGTCATAAAACAATAAACACTCCCAAGATAATACAAAAAACTTCTAGTTCTAGATATTGTGTCGGTTACTGCATTGAAACTGAAAAATAACATCCTTTTATTAAATGGTCATAAAGTAATTTAGATTTTCAGCTATTTTTTTAATTAACCTCCTGTGTTCCAGTTTCCATTAAAAGAAAAAAATATATATATATATGTGTGTGTGTGTGTGTGTGTGTGTGTGTGTGTGTGTGTGTGTGTGTGTGTGTGTGTGTGTGTATGTATGTACATGTATATATATATATAACAGTTAGAATAGTGTATATACATTTCTGTTCTAATCCAGCAGGGTACACTATGGTCACATCTCTAAGTTTAGTACTTTACAAAATATTTCTTCAGCACACGTCTATACAAACCATATGACATACAGTGCTAATACATTTGTGACTCAAGCATATGAACCATGCTGATATTCACAAATGACATAATTATTTACATAATTCCAGATAGCTGGTCTGGTATTATCTCCTTTTGTTACACTTCTATATAAATCATGTTGATATTCACAAATGACATAATTATTTACAAAATTCCAGATAGCTGGGCTGACAGTATCCCCTTTTGTTACACTTCTATATAAATCATGTTAATATTCACAAATGACATATAATTATTTACAAAATTCCAGGTAGCTAGGCTGGCAGTATTTCCCTTTGTCACACCTTTTTCCCCCTTTGGAACACAGGCACCACTTGATAGTACCCCGAGTCAAGAAATTTTGAAGAACCTCTAGGAAAAAGGGATGTTGTTCCTGAGAAGGCTGAGGAATGGCCATAAAAGGAGGATGGGATTTCCATACCATGACGTACCCTTGATGAATGATCGACAGAACCCAAGAATCCTGCATGATCTGAAGAAAAACATGAAGAGAAAGGGAAAGGCGAAGAGAAAGAGGATTGTGGCTGGGAAGAGATGGATAGTCATACAGCACCTGGTTTGTCCAGAATGGAAGGCTTCAGAATCCCTGAAAACTGAGTAATCTTAGAAGGATGAGCCCATTTGCCACTCTTCTTGCCTTTAGCAGAAGGGCGGGATTGCGCATGAACAAAGGCAGGCTAAGTGGGGTGGTTTGTCTGAAATTTAGGCACAAGAGAAACAAAGACACACATAAGCTCCTGTAAAGCCTTGCCCTTATCCTGAAGGGACTTAAACAAAGTAGGCAGCTGCTTCCCCAAACAAAAATTTAGAATCCAAAAGAGCATCCATCAACTTACTTTTAATATTATCAGGTAGAGGTTGAAGCCTATGTGAGGAATACCTACATTTAACAGAATGACAAATGAGTTGAGAGGAAGTCCCTACCAAGGAAAGAACAGAAGTTTTACCCTCACAGTCTGGAAAATCAGAAATAAGTTGACAGGCCTGAGAAAGAAGAGCCAACACATACCTAGACATACGGGTCTTATAATTAATAGCTCTAAAAGCTAGAGCAGCAGAAGTGCAAACCTTCTTACCTAGTCTATCCATAGTTCTGTCCTTGTCAGAAGGCAATAACTTGAGCAAAGGAAGCAACCGAGATGGCTTATCAGAGGCTACAGACACTACAGAGGAGTCAGCAGCAGGGCATTTATATAGAAAATAACAATCCTCAGGCACCCTATAAGACTTCTTGGAAACAGTGGGCAGAGAATCAGGTGCATGAGAGACACTGGGAAAAGCATCCAGCAAAGCAGCCAAAACAGGAGGAATAGCTGCAGGTTTCAAAGATTCTGACTGCAGCAACTCACAGTACCTCTTATGGATATCAGAGACTGAACACAATTACACTTAAAAAAAAATCCATCATCCTACAGAGTGTGCCCCCAAAAGAAATTTCCTCAAAAGGAATATCAGGACTAATAGATTCTGCCTCCTCAGACCCACAGTACAATGGAGAAGGAATTTGAGCAGAATAAGTCAGGGATTTATCATCAGAATCCAACGCATCCTTAGAAGAATCTTGTTCTCTAAGCCTTTTAAGGTGAGGAGAAGACTAAGGAGAAGCAGGAACCGAAACCCCGTGAGGAAACTTTAAATACATTAAGCAGTAACTCTGTGGATCCCTTGCAGCAGAAGAAAAATGTTTAATTTTTTGTTTTTGTTTTAAGGGAATGTACCCTCCAAAAACACTGAGAAGGCTGAGACCCAGGATGGCAGTTGAGAACTGTAGCAGGAACTTCTTCACCAACTAAAATTTGAGGAACTCCCCTAGGCCCCTTGGAAAAAATCAAACATGGCTCCCGCTGAACATCTGAAATGGATGCCTGCAAAGCCTCTTCGGATATGCTGCTAGCCGGATCCTCACTGGCCTCCAATTTGGTCACAGCAGAGAAATCTGACAATGCAGTCGACAAGCCTCTGGGTTTGTAATGACCTCGGGAGAAATAACTGGCAGAGGCTAGACAGTGGATGATTCCGGTCGTACCTTTTTCACCTTCTTCTAACAGGTGACCTTCAGAGCAGGAGATTCCTTCCATTGTATCTTTAGTGAGAAGCTTAAGACACTGGTACTCAAGATACAAGGAAAGGGAAGAAAGTCTACTGCAAAGGGTTTTCAGGACAAATGCCTGACAAAGTGAAGAAGACATATGGTCATGAGAAGCTCTTAGGCAAAAAAAAAGACACTTATTGTGGTGGTTTTTAATGGGGAATCTATCTCCCACAATGGCGTTTACCCTTCCTGGATGACATTAACCTCAAGGAGCACAAAAAAGCAAGAAAAAGCAAAAAAAAAAAAAAAAAAAAAAAAAAAAAAACAACAGGGCACTTATCTGCAACTGCTAGAAGTCAGCAAACAGGTGTAGGTAGTCACTGGAGAATGAAAAAGTGTTCAACTGGCAGAAAACGGACGCAGATAAACAGACCGATGGTAAAAAAAAGAAGTTATGTACTCACCATAATGTTTCATGTTTGTAGTCCCTCTCTCCCTTCATTCTTACATATGGGTTCGGAGCCAATCCTCGGCTCAGACTCGGCCTATTACAAACTCAAAGTCTTCTAGTTGGCTCGTGGCTAGGTAGGTATCCCATAGTGCATCAGTACAATCCCCAGATCTTGTTTGCTCCTAAACTAAAGAAAGACAGAACTAAAGCTATCCAGAAAGAACAACAATAATGAAAGGTCTCCACCTGTTATGGAAAAATTATCCTGTCTCCAGATCATTCCAGGACGGGGGTAGGAGGGTGGGTTCGTAAGAACGAAGGGCGAGATGGACTACAAACATGGAACGTTATGGTGAGTACATAACTTCTTTATGTTCTGTAGTCCTATCTCGCCTTCATTCTTACATATAGGACAGTGTCCCTAGCATCTTATTCTTGGGTGGTTCATGGAAAATACTCTTGAGTACAATGGAACCAAAGGAGGCTCTACCCCTAGAGGTCAGGTCCAATTTGTAATGAGTAATAAAGGTGTGAGGGGTAGTCCAGGTTGCTGCTGCACAAATATTGTCAATTGGAACTCTGGCTTGAAAGGCTGCAGATGTAGACTGGGATCATGTAGAATGCGCCTTAATTTTGAACGGTAAAGGCTTCCCATTGGAAGAATACATGAAGGAGATACAGCTCAAAATCCAATTTGAAAGGTCACTTTGGAGACTGGGAGACCTAGTCGGGAGTCGGAGAATGATACAAACATTGGTCTGACTTCCTGAGTTCCTTAGTTCTGTGCAGATAGAACCGTAATTGTCTGTTAACATCCCACTGATGAAATTTGTATTCTGCTGCGCTGGAATGGTTAGGGAAAAAGACCGGCAGCTCTTTAGTTTGGTTCAAACTATTATGAAAGCACACTTTAGGGATAAAAGATGGATTTGTGCAAAGAGAGACTCTATCTTTGTGGAAAATCAAATAACGGGGCTTGATAGACAGTGCTTGTAATTCTGATACTCGTCTAGCAGATGTGATGGCTACTAGGAACAAAGTCTTCCAAGACAGAAACTTCAATAAGCACAAATGAGCAGGTTCAAAGGGTGGAGAAGTTATTCTGGACAGGACAAAGTTTAGATCCCAAGAAGCTACCGGTTCCTGAAAAGGAGGTCTCAACAAAGTAGTACCTTTAAGGAAAGTTTTACACAAACTGTGTGACATCAGGCTAGACTCATGTTGACCCAAATGAAAATTAGATATCGCTGCCAAATGAACCCTAATTGTGGCAGCAGCAGATCCCTGGTGGAATAGTTCAGACAAAAATTCTAAAACCACTGGAATGGAAGCGGTTTAAGGGTCAACATTCCTTTCTTCAGCCCAGATAGAAAACAGTACAGTTGTGTACACCTACCATAAATGTAGATGTTCGAGTGTCTTCACTGTTGCAGTCATAACTGTAGGGTGTTCCTGCCGGCAGGCAGCCCGAGGTCGGCCAGAATCCCAAAGTCTGGGTCCGGCGTCGGCTGTACCAGCAAGTACCCTGACGTCAGAACGCAGGGGTATAAAGCTGACAGCCGACGCCATCTTCTCCAGTCTTTCTTGCCCCAGATGTCAGAAGTCCCCCAAAATAACCAAAAAAGGTGTCCAAAAAGGAAACACAAATACACCACAAAAGAAGAGGAAGATAAGAGGGGATAGGTGGGAGGGAAACACCGACTGCAACAGTGAAGACACTCGAACATCTATATTTATGGTAGGTGTTCACAACTGTACTATGTTCTTCGTGTTTCACTGTTGCAGTCATAACTGTAGGGTGGAATCCCAAAGCTGTGAAGAGGGAGGAGGTTATGTAGAAGAGGGGGCAGCCAGAAGGCCCTGCAAAACAGCAGAGGCAAAACCTGCCCTAGACTTAGAATACAAAGGGAGATTATAGTGCTTAGAAAAAGTATGCACTGAACTCCAAGTGGCAGCTTCCAAAATGTCCTTGGTAGGAACTCCTCTGAGAAAAGCTGCTGAAGTGGCAGTTGCTCTAGTAGAATGACTTCTAACAGTACCAATAATCTGCTTCCCAAAGTGAGAGTAACAAAACCTTATCCCATGGGCAATCCATTTGGAAACAGTTTGTTTAGAGATAGCCTTGCCTAGAGAACTGGAGGCATAAGAGATAAGCAACTGATCAGATTTTCTGAAATCTTTAGTTCTGTCCAGGTAGAATCGTAGCTGTCTGTGTACGTCCAATGAATGCAAAATCCTCTCCCCTTTGTTTTGAGGATTTGGAAAGAAAGTAGGAAGGTGTATAGTCTGATTTAAAGCCACTTTAGAAATCACCTTAGGCATAAATGTAGGATTGGTCCTCAAGGCAACTCTGTCTTGGTGGAAAATAAGGTATGGTTCCACAGCCATGAGAGCTTGTAACTCTGACACCCTTCTGGCAGAAGTCAAAGCTAATAAAATAGCTGTCTTCCAGGATAAGAACTTGATGTCCGAAGCAGCAGCAGGCTCAAAGGGAGGTAAAGTAAGTTTTTCCAAAACATAATTACGATCCCAAGCAGGAACAGGAGGAGTTCTAGGAGGTCTTAAATTCTTAGCCCCTCTCAAGAATTGTCTCACCAGCTGGTGAGAGAAAATGGGGGGATCAGTGTTGTAATGAGCCGAGATAGCAGAAGCATAGATTTTAATGGAAGAAAAGGAGAGGCCTTTAAGCAAAAGGTCAGAGAGGTAAAGTAAAATGGAAGAAATGTCAGGTAGACGAGGATCAGAACCTCGATCCCGCATCCAAATACAAAATCTTTTCCATTTAGAAGCATAAGATATTCTAGTGATAGGGCGCTTAGCTTCTAAGAGAACATCCAAAACTTGTTTGGGTAAAGCTGAAGGAATCAAAGGGCCTTGTAGAGCCAAGCTGCCAGGCAAAGAGTCTTGATTTGAGAGTGTAGCATCTGATCCTGATGTTGGGACAGAAGAGAAGGAAACAGAGGCAGAATCCATGGAGGTTCCAAGAACAGGTGTCTTAAAGTTGGATACCAAAACTGTCGAGGCCAATTTGGAGCTATCAAAATGATAATCCTGGGTTTGTCCTGTTTTATTTTCAGTAGTACCCGAGGCAGAAGAGGAAGAGGAGGGAAGGCGTATCCCGAAAGATTCCTCCAGCTGAAAGACAGGGCATCCACTTTCCAAGCTGTTTTGTGGAAGGACCTGGTGCAAAAGAGAGGCAGCTGATGATTGAGATGGGATGCAAACAGATCTATCCGAGGACAACCCCAAACTGCCGTAATCCTGCTGAATAAGTTGGGGTCTAGCATCCATTCGTGAGGATCCAAAAGATTTCTGCTTAGGCTGTCTGCTAAGAGATTCTGTTTTCCTGGAATGAATTGAGCTTGAAGATGCAGATTCAGATTTAGAGCTGTGTCCCATAAACTCATGGCTAGTCTGCAAAGGGGGTATGAGTGAGAGCCTCCCTGCTTGTTTATATACCACATGACTGTGGTATTGTCTGTGCGAATCAGAAGATGTCCTGGTTGCAAAAGATTCTGGAAGGCTAGAAGAGCATTTTGGACTGCCAACATTTCCTTCAGGTTGATGTGCCAGGGGAGATGCTTCTTTGTCCAATAACCCTGCTGGCAATTGTTTAGGTAATGAGCTCCCCAAGCATAATCCGAGGCATCTGTGGTTATGATCTGAGCAGGAAGAGGTAGACAAAAGGGATTCCCTTCGTTTAAAGCACAAGCCCTGGACCACCAAAGGAACTCTTTTTGGAGGCAGGGAATCAGAGGTATCATTGTTTCCAGGCTGTGGTAATGCTGAGGCCATACACTCTTTAGGTACCATTGAAGTTTTCTCATATGAAGCCTTGCATTTGGAATCAACAGGATGCAAGAAGCCATGTAGCCCAAAGCCTGCAGGAATTTCCTTGCAGTGAACTGAGTTAAAGTAGCCAAGGTCTTGAAAATTTATGCCAGCTGTACTTGTTTGTCTGGAGTAAGGAAGGCCCTTTGTAAGCTTGTGTTTAGAAGAGCCCCCAAAAAGATCATTTGTTGAGAGGGGATCAAATGTGACTTTTTTGTGTTCACTGAAAATCCCAGTAGTAGGAGAAGACGCTGAACAAACTGCAGATGTTGAAGTAAAAGAACTTTGCTGTCTGCCTGAATAAGGCAGTCGTCCAGGTAGGGGTAAATTTGAATTCCTTGGAGTCTGCACTAAGCTACTACTGGAGCCAGACACTTGGTAAAGACTCTGGGCGCAGTAGATAAGCCAAAGGGCAGTACAGAGAATTGAAAGTGTCTCGAACCTGCCTTGAATCTGAGGTATTTTCTGCGTTCCTGTCTGATGGGAATGTGTAAATAGGCTTCCTTCAAGTCCAATGTCACCATCCAAGCATCCTGGGAGAGCATGGGAAGAAGTTGTTGCAGAGTAAGCATCTTGAATTTTGGAATCTCCAGGAAGGTATTTAACACTGAGAGGTCCAGAATAGGTCTCCATGAGTTTTGTTTCCTTGGGACCAGAAATAGTCTGGAGTAAAAACCTTTTCCCATCTCTGGAAGTGGAACAGGTTCGATGGCTTTCATGACCAATAAGGCGTCCACTTGATTTAAGGCCTCTGACCACAGATGTTTTGGCAGATCCGGCCAACCCGAAGACCTTGTCAGAGTATGAAAGTGGAATGTGTAGCCTCTTAAAATCACGTCTAAAACCCATTTGTCCTGGGTAATATGAGTCCAATTTTGGTAGAAAAGAGAAAGTTTTCCTCCGAGAGGGGCTTCCAGGCAAGGAGGACCTGTAGCCCAACGGAGAGAGTCATTGAGTCTGCTTCTTTTGAGATTGAGGTCTGTCTTCTCCCCTTCTAGGTGAAGAAGCAGTCCATTGTCTGGACCTGTAAGAGGCCTGAGCCTGTCCCCGACCTCTGGAGCGTTTATATCTTCCCCTTTGAGGCCTGTCAGACGTGGGAAAGGACCAATTTTTGGAGGGCCAATTTCTAGGAAATCTAGGAGGCTGAACTTGCAAAAAATCTTTAACAGTCTGCATAGACTTTGCTTTCTCTTCCATCTTTTTAATAACCTCCTCAGCCTTGGACCCAAATAAAACATCATGCTGAACAGGGGCATCTAACAGTTTAGCCTAAACCTGTTCAGGTAAATTCTGCTCACGAAGCCAAGCATGTCTCCTGATAACAGTACCAGAGGCTGCGGCCCTGCAAGAAGCTTCCAAAGCATCAAAACCACAATGTAAACTATGTTTGCTAACTTGTTCAGTTGCATGCAATACATCCTGTAATTCCTTGTCCTCTGCACATGCAGGAAAGGTAGAGAGCCTTTGCTTTAGAACAGACAAAAGAAATTGCTGATACTTGAACATGTGAAACTGGCAATTTAAAGCTCTAATAGAAAGGGTAGCAGAAGTGTAAACCTTTTTGCCCCACCTGTCCAAGGCACGGGAATCCTTTTCAGAGGGAATAGGATTTTTAGATGAAGTGGCCTTAGCAGCCCTAGAACCCTGAGAAATGGTTTCAGGATCAGCTCAAGGGTTCTTAAATAAGAACTGATGGGAGTCAGGGACTCTGTAAAATCTATCAGGCTTAGAAGGAGCAGGCGGCAAAGAATCAGGATTTAGGATAGCTTCAGAAAAGGCATCATCCACAATATCAAGTACAGGAGGAATAGCCAAAGGTCTGTGCTGAGGGAGAAGGAGAAATTCCCCAAGTCTCTTCTTGGAAGCAGAATAATCCTGACCTTCCCAATGAAAATGCTCCCTCATCTCATGTAAGGTTTCCCCAAAAGAGAAATCTTCAGGGGGGGAAGCAGAGGGAATAGAGTCCTCTGCATCAGAATCCTCATAAGGAGGAAAAGAATAATCCTGGTCAGAGGAAGAGACAGAAGACACAGAAGCCTGATCAGAAGAATCATAAGGAATATCCTGTCTAGGCCTTTTTTCAGGAGGAGGGTGAGAACCCCTAATCATTGTAAGTAAATCTTCAGCCATCCGAAGTAATTGCTTCTGGGACTTGGGAGCTGTATCCGAGGCAGCTTGTGAAGAAACCCTTGGTTTAACAGGAGTCTTTGACTTTGCCTTTGTCTTTGTAGAAATAGTAATATCAGAAGGCCTGAAAACCCCCTCAGAAGCCGGTACCTGCACAGCGGTTCCGGACCCATCTGAAGGAGCGACGTCCGAAGGTCCTGCAGCAGATAAAATACTGGGCCTAGAAGGCTCCCCATGGGAGTCCGTGTCGGCTATCGGTTCTGAAGTGGCGGACGACAGGGGCAAAAGCGCCTCACTGACGACCGCCGAACCCGAAACTGGCTCCGGCTGCAAAATATCATGTTTGGAACTCGGAGGCCTATCCTTGTCTTTGCATTTTTTCTGAATTCCGGTTGTCGGTAAAGTATCCGACGACATCCTATAATTAAATCGTCTACCAAAATAATTCAAGGCCCAATCGTACCTACGCTTGATAGTGCGAGAATTAAACCTGGCACAGAACCGACAGCAAGAAACGTCGTGGTCAGGGCCTAAGCAAGGTAGACAGTAAGAGTGGAAATCTTTATGAGGTATTTGTTTCCCACACGATATACAATTATTAACTTTTTCTGACATCGGAGGAGCAAGAAAAAAGTTTCCCCAACGGGGTACTTAGCTTGAGAAGAGAAGTAGAAAACTTCGGACCGACGACAATCAAAGCACGTTGTCTGAAAAACGCCAACCAACGACTTGTGAGCTGCTTTCCACCGCACGACAAGAAAGACTGGAGAAGATGGCGTCGGCTGTCAGCTTTATACCCCTGCGTTCTGACGTCAGGGTACTTGCTGGTACAGCCGACGCCGGACCCAGACTTTGGGATTCTGGCCGACCTCGGGCTGCCTGCCGGCAGGAACACCCTACAGTTATGACTGCAACAGTGAAACATGAAGAACATCTTCTCCATTTGCTGGTGTATAACTTTCTAGTGGAGGGTTTATGTGAAGAAGTGAGAATGTGGGTCACAGCGGGTGAAAAATCATGAAGCCTGACTAGGGATGGAATTGGAGCAGCCTTGCTGTCAAGTTGAGAGTGCGAAGGCTGTGGTGAAGAGAGCCTGACATTTGTGTCAACAGATCTGGTACTGGGTTCAGAGTCCATGGATTGTCTAGTAGATGAGGCCCGAGAAATGGGAACCAAATCTGACGAGGCCAGTAAGGAGTGATGAGGATCAACTTGCTTCCCAACAGTCTCGCTTTCTGAATCACCTTGGATACGAGAGGAAAAGGGGGAGAAAGCATAAAGGAGACCCAGAGGCCAATCGTGAATGAGTGCTTCTCTCGGTGACTTCCCCGGGGGTAGTTGCTCCATTTGAAGTTGATCGGACTGGCGAAAAGATTGCAGCAAGGCTGTCCCCATTTGCAGATGATCTGTTCCGCTATTTCCTGCTTCAGAGACCACTCGTGTGGCATCAAGATTGCCCAGCTGAGTTTGACGGCTATCATGTTGGTTGCCCCTGGGATGTGCATTGCCACTAGAAAGTGCTGGGAAGAGATCGCCTACTTCCAAACACGAATCACCTCCCGACAAAGGGGATAAGATCTGGTTCCGCCTTGCCTGTTGAGATACCATACCACAGACATGTTGTCTGACTGGATTGCTGTCATCCCAAGAGGAAGAAGGTCATGAAGTGCTTGCAATGCTAGGAGCACAGCCCTCATCTCTAGGACACTGATATGCAGGTGAGCCTCGTGATCTTTCCATGTGCCTTGGACAGTCCTGGCTAGATAATGCCCCCCCACCATATCTGTGAGGCATCCATGGTCACAGTAGGAATGGGTTGGCGAGGAAGGAATGGAGTGCCTGTTGTTAGCTGGTTGGGTTGGATCCACCAATGGAGGTCTTTTTTGCAAGATTCTGTTAAAATGATGTGGTGGGATAGAGGCAGTTGTTGAAAGGACCACTGGGATGATATAAGCCACTGAAGAATTCGCATATGCAATCTGGCAAAAGGAACTAGCATTATGGTGGAGGCCATGGTCCCTAAGAGTTTCAGCACTGTCTTTGCCTTGACTTTTTGAAGGGGAAGTAGACGAAGAACATGTATGAGGTTCTGTGCTCTTTCTGAAGGAATACGAGCTAACATGGCAACTGTGTCTATTTCTGCGCCTATAAAAGTCACAAAGTGAGAGGGCGATAAGGCAGACTTTCCCCAATTTATACTAATCCCCGACTGGGCACAAAGTTGGATAGTGGAATCTCTGGTATGAAGGAGTAGATGTCTGGTGGGGACAGTCAGGAGCCAGTCGTCCAGGTACGAAAACACTTGCAATCCTAGATGTCTCAGGTGAGCTGTCACTACTGTCATATATTTGGTGAACACGCTGGGGGCTGTGGTGAGACCAAAGGGCAGAGCACGAAACTGGTAGTAACTGGCTCCCAGCCGGAAGCGTAAGTGGCTCCTTGACGCTCTGTCCATTTGTATATGGTAGTATGTATCTTGGAGGTCTATTGAGCAGATCCAAGTGTCTTTCCCTAACAGAGGGAGTATAGACTGCAGTGTCATCATCTGAAACTTGTCCTTCTTTACGTATTAGTTTAATTTGCTGAGGTCCAAGATGGGCTTCCAGTCCCCTGTACGTTTTGGCACTAAAAATAATCTGGAGTAAGTTCTGAATCCTACCTGGTCTGCGGAGACAGTTTGGATGACTCTGTTTGTGAGCAACTTGTTCACTTCTACAGTTGCCTGATCTCTGTGATTGGGTGGAACATCCGGGATCCTCTTGGGAACGTAAGGTGGAAGAGAAAGGGGTATGGAATAATCTCTGGTGATAATTCTTTGTACCCATTTGTCTCGGGTGATGCTTAGCCAGGCTTCTGGATACAAAGAAATGCGACCCCTGACTTGGCTCCAGAGAAGCACAGCAGGGCTCCGCATCAGGAGCGCTGATAGGGACGACCTCAAAACGAATCTTGGCCTCCCTGGTTTTGCGGTCTGCCCCTGCCTCTAGGGCGACATCTACCATTCGCTCCTCCTCCTCTGCCTCTGAAGGAGGAGTCACCTTGTGCATTCGGGAAAAACCTCTGGGACTTCTTGAACCACATCTTACCACCTCTCTGACCCTTGGTGTATGGTCAAGAGGGGATGGTAAAACGTACTCCCATGACAGACAGCATTTTCCCTTCTTGCTCGCATCTGGTGAGTGTGTCTTTTACCTTGGGTCCAAACAACGAAGACCCGTCAAAGGGGGAGTTGGTAAAGGTAGACTTGAACAGCTCCGCAAAATTACACAAGCGCATTCAGGAGTGTCTCCTAAGGGAAACTCCTGAACCCGCTGCCCTGCTCGCTCCGTCCGCTGCATAAGAAATCAGCCTCATGGAGGAGTTAACAATAGAATTCAAAGTGGACAACTGAGCAGACACCTTATCAGGGACTCCTTCAGTAACTATACCTTGTAGAGTATCTCCCAACTCCTTAAGGAGATCTCTCTGATGCCTTGTAAAATGTGTTAGGTAGTTCAGCGATCTGAGAGTGAATGCCGCTGACGAAAAGATATGCTTCCCGTATCTATCCATCGTTCGAGACTCCTTGTTTGGCGGATTGACAGATGAAGAAGTCTCCGCTAGTTCCTTCTTAGTGGCTGCTGCCACCACCACCATGGCATCTACAGGCACACCCTTGGATAAAAATTCCTTCTCTTTGGGAGCAGACAAAAATTTATGGGGTCTCCTGGGAACTGGTTCTATGGCATCAGGAATCTCCCACACCTTCCGACTAACAAGGTCTAACAGTTCACCAAAAGGTGGAGACACCCAAGAGGCTAAAGGTTGAGACCCGAAAGCCTTCAGGTACACCCACTCCTCATCAGAAGGGGTAACAGTGGGCCAGCCGCCCCTCTGCTTAAGGATCTCCAAGATGTCTACAAAGAAGACATCATCAGAGGATGACTTGGGGGACCCTTCTGACTCCTCTAGGTCAGTGTCGGAGGTCAGGGACTCATCCTGGGAGTCTATATGCTTCCTCTTGCATGTCCTCTTCTGAGGGGGCTCCTCAAAAGGATATTCCGGGGAGGTATCAGAAGAATGGGGGCTACCAATTGGAGGCTCCTGAGGCTGCGGGGCTCGGCTGTTGAGAGAGAGAGAGAGTAGGTGCTGAGACTGAGGTCGGTGCCTGAGGGGGAAGAGTGTCGGTACCTTTAGGTGGAGCTGATGAACGGGGCTTTACGCTCCTCATCATCTCGAAAGCTGACCTCTCTAGCTCCGAAGACCTCCTCTGCTCAGAGGAGACAGAGGAAGCCAACAGCTCCAGAGCCATTGGCTCCGAGATAGATGTAGGATCCGAGCTCACCCTAGCAGATGCGCCGAGGGGGAGACTCAGAACAGAAGAGGTTCGGGCCCAAGTGTCCCTGTCGGGGCCGGCCAGTGAACTTCATCTCCTAGACACCACGGGCTGCACCGAAGGTGTTGGAGCAGAGCTCGGCTCTGAGACAGCCTCGAGGGGAGCTGGAACTGTGGGTTCCACAACCAGTGGTACTGAACACTCCAGCTCCAAAAGCCTGGCCTGGCTCGGAGGAGGAACCACAATAGGAAGTATGGGCTCAGGTGGCTCTGGAACCGACTGGGTTGGAGTCAACAGCATTTTTAGCAAGGCAGATGACTTCTGGAGTCTAAGCACTACTCTCTCCACATCTTCCTCTGATAGGCTCCTGGAAGATCTGGAAGACAGAGTGGGTGATCTGGACCTTTGCAAGATCGGTGACTTTAAGGTTGGGGAGACCGGTACGGGATCTCTGGACCGGCTCCGATGTAGTCTCTCAGTAGTCGGCTTCGAAATGCATGGCGCCGAAACTGAAGTCTCAGTATCAGAAACTTCGATCGGCTCCGAGGTCAGTGGAGCTGAGAAGGTAGAAGTCTTATCCAGCTTAGGAATCTTAGGAGGCGGTTCCGAAGCACTGCACGGCACCGGGAATGCCTCTTGGTAGGCTTCATCTTCCCTTTTTTGGAGGAATGAGATTTAGAGGAAGACGAAGAACTGGCCAAATCTTCCTCAAAGGAAGGCTTGAGGAGACCTTTCAAAATTAGCTTGTTTTTCCGCTCCTGAAGAACTCTGGAGCTGAAGGAATGGCAAAACAGACAGGTTTCCTGCAGATGAATGGCTCCAAGGCAATACACACAATTACTATGGCCATCCGTAATTGACATTTTCTGGGAGCACTTTACACATTTTTTAAAACCCGAAGGTTTATGGTCTTTTGCCTCTTTAGACATAATAACTGGTGAAGCAGAAACACACAAGTACAACGAGGACTTGGTCCTTTAACTTAAACGGGCCTAGCCCTTACCACACGAGCACACATTAACCACGAGGACTAGGTCCTCTAACTCAAATGGGCCTAGCCCTGGGAAGAGAGAAAAACAGAGAACTAGGTCCTCTAACTTAAATGGACATAGGTAGAAAGTATAAGGTCAGAAAACTATCAGCTAGACTACACACATACACACACACACACACACACACACACACACACACACACACACACACACACACACACACACACACACACACACACACACACAAATTTGAAGTACTGAACATCAAAACTGTCACAAAAAGAATCTATACTCAAAGACAGAGTTGTAGAGGCAAAAAGGGTCTGAATTACCAAGGACCCTGCACACAAAACTGAAATGCCAGATATCTAAGTAACTAAGTATTTCAATTGCAAACTCTCTAATAGTACAAAACAGTGCACACGAAAAACAGCAAAGGAAGTGCAAGTGTGCATGTTAACCTGAAACACTATTAACTAAGTAAGAAACTATCTAAATTCCAAACTCTCTAATAAGAAGAACAGAGCACACAAAAAAATAGCAAAATAAGCGCAAATGCACCATTAATTAGAAGAGACTGGCACACAGGATACCAAACGAGAACAACAAGGCCAACGGCCAGCCAGTTCTTAACAATTAAGTAATTTAAAGTGAGGAGACACTTCAACATGACTGAAAACTACTCTAACTCTAAAACACTCTATCTATAACCATATAAATCCTAAAGTTAAGCAGTAATACTATAATAATAGAAAATAATCGTAAACTTAGCCACGGCTAAGCAAGAAGCACATCTGAACTCGTAGACATGACAAACGAGATCTGGGGATTGTACTGGTACACTATGGGATACCTACCTAGCCACGAGCCAACTAGAAGACTTTGAGCTTTGTAATAGGCTGAGTCGGAGCCGAGGATCGGCTCCGAGCCCATATGTAAGAATGAAGGCAAGACAGGACTGCAGAACATCAAATATTTGGACTGGTGGCAAAGAAGTAAGGATTATGGTAGGACTGAACATCACCTTTATGGCCTATGCTATGCAAGGAACATTTGGGAGATGTTCAGCATACCTTAAAGCAACAGTAGTCTTTGGTAGACTGGCCGGATGTCGGGCTTCCACGGTAGGGAATCCCATATGTTAAGAATACTGCAGTAGCGAATGTAAGGACATCGTATGTATATAACTAGGTTAAGTTAGATAATTAACCAGCTATTTTACATATAATTGCCAAAAATCATGTATCTTAGAAACTGGAACCTGTTTCTCCATATACTAACATGTATTATACAACCAGATTACAAAGCTTCTGCTGATGAACATTATACTGTAAAGTTGTAAACTGGAGCACATACAGAGCATTCATACTTCACAGCATAGCTCCCAACTGTCCAGATTTTCATGCAATGTCCAGATTTTTGCCGCATAGTCTTGGTATGTTCCTCATAAAATGTGTGATTTTCTGGCAAATCACTGTACATGGAGGGAATTCAATAATGACATACATTAGTGTTTCAGACTTCATATCCTTCAGTAAATGCAATTTAACACAAATCCTGTTACTCTATCATCTTTCTAAGTTTATACGATAAATATTTACCTTTGCCCCCCATTAATTCACTCTTTTCCTAGACTTCTTGTACTAAGAGGTTGAGCGGTATGCTTCATGGTATACCATCAAACTGTAAAGGTAACCTAATGGGATTTTTCATAAAAGTGTACTGAAACATTTTTATGGGGAAAGACTGTACTCTCCATGTGTAAGCTGAGGTCCAACACCTCAGTTAACTAAATATACTTTTTTTTTCTGTGGACTATAGGGAATAATTTGTTTTCTTGCTATATTTAGTGTATAGCACATGGAGGGTGATATAATCCCCTTGAAAAACAGCTTTTAATATTGTTATTTTTAATTACCATTTAAAAATGTTTGCAAAATTAGAGATGCTGATTTGAAAAAATACACAAGCGTATTATGAGCAATGTGGGAATTCTCCCAGTCTGGGAGAGGGCCAGACAGCACTTACTTGCTTTGATGACCAATAAAGACTAAGAAGAAAAAGATCTGGCTCCTGAGATTTGTCTTCTAGCTTTTACTGCTTTTTTTACTTCCATTATAATTGTAAGGAGGACCAGCAGAAAAGAAGCTCTTAAAACAACACAGCTAGCTGAAACTTCATTTTATTATTCACCTGAAGAAGCGAGAAACAGAATACTGGGATTTTTACCTAGTTTATCATATATGGAGCCTGATTTAGGAACTCCTTTGGAGGTTTGTACTAGGAGTTGTTTAATTCTGTTTCTAAAGAAGTTTACTTCATAACAAAATCTAGCAATACTATATATACATGGACTTTAGTTTTAAGGTTTATATTCTCAGTTTCACTAACTGTATAACAAACCATTATTTTAGAGTCATGTTTACAAACATCGATGGCAGATCATGCATCCACTTATAGAGCTAACATCAAGCATCAATGTTCAGTTAAGTAGCAAAACTTGTATAATTAGCATATATTTTACTTTTTTTAGTCAGTTAAAGCTTTGATTCTTTGGCTGTATTGTTAAGCTTCTTAAGCACTTTTATTCATGTTATTTAACAGTCAGTAGTGTGCCTTACATTACCTCATGTCATTCTAGCACACATCATCTTCCCATAGATGTTTGCATTTTTTCATGCAGTGTTCATTCGTTTTGCTGTGTTATATTTTATTCGGTTGTTAATCAAAAATTGAACTGATTTCCGAGAACTTTCCAGTCATCACACAAATCCTTAAAGCAAGGTGGATGTGGTGCACATAGATTAGCATATTATAAAACAACTTAATAACATAGTACTCCTAGGCTTAAATATATATATATATATATATATATATATATATATATATATATATGCACATACACACACACACACACACACACACACACACACACACGCGCGCGTGTAACATATACATACATATACATTTACTATAACCAGTGGTTGACAATCAGAACTTAAGTTTAACCTTAGACATTAAAAAAGAATATGACAGGACAACTAAACTAGCCAACATGCTGACTTGACAGACTCCACATCAGCAGGATGGGTCAGAGCAGAAAAAATTGGCAGGAGGACTGTGTGTTGGGGGGTGTGGTGCAGCAAAGAGTAAACCTGCATCAATAATCATTACAACATGAGACATCTGAGAGTGGTTTCTGCAAAAAATCCATGACATTTGAAATGAAAACAATCAAATTGCTGCAAAATGGCATTTTTCTTTTAGTAATTTTATACTACAGCGTATCCATTAAGATTCATCCATCCACAGCCCCTTTGCCCATTTTTGCACATGGGGTCAGGGTGTCACCTCAGCAGTGACAGTCACCTAGAGCCATCTCCATCAGGATGACGTATCATAAAAGTAGAAGGTCCCCACTTCCCTCTGCTTCTTCCTAAAGCAGCACAGATGGGAATGCTGGAAAAATCCTAACACCAAAAACTCCTGTGGTCAACCCAGTTTAATACAGAAGAGGAAGTCAGGGAACTAGATAACACAACCTGCAATAGCAGCCTTGCATAAATCTCTACAGGAATTTAAAGGAGGGGATGCATGTTCTCTTAGACCAAGTATGGCCAGGCGAGATAATGCCTTTTAAACTTAAAACTTTAACCATTTAAACTTATCTAAGCCATAATGACAGTAGCTGAAAATGTAGTACATGGAGGTGGAAGAGCAAATGTCAACTTCTGGTTACAGAATTAATGGTGCTAATGAATGACCTGTGTAAACATGAAATGCTGCCACAGGGTTCAAAAGTAAAGGACATAATGCAACGGAAGAGAGGCTCATGTACATCGTGTTTTAATTTACTGATATGAACTCAAGGGCATATTAGTGGAAGGGCATCCTTGCTGGAAATCTTACCAGTTAATGTTACACATCTAATCTGGATGAGGGTGTATTTTGTTATTGTCACTTTCTTCTATTATCCCAACCTTGCACTTGGTTACTGACTTATGAACAGATTTTGTTCAGCATTAGGCTGATATCAATCTCAGCCAAATGTTGTTCTGAAATAGGTCCTAGAAGTTATACTGTAGGGTTTATTTTGGCATTTTTTTTAATTTGGAAAAATATTTAGCGTGAATGATCACTGGTTCTTTTCATAGTCTGCCTTTTTGTGTGATAAATGCCAATACAAATGTTTTGATAAGAGAAAAAAATAATCTACAGTCATGCTGATTTCTTAGACATATTATTGTGTATTGATAAGGCAAGTGCCACAGCAAATCAAACACAAGACAAAATCTAGAACAAGCAGTAATCAAGGGTAAAAGAATAAGCAGCAAATAAACTATGATGGTTATATTATAACTAGATAGGTTAGCTGAAACAGTGAAACTTTGAATGCCCCTTCTAAACAGAATAATAGGTAAAAATGCGATGAAAGGGACAGAACGCAGCAGGGCAACTAACTACTGATGACATTCCCGAAACAAACTCAAGACACACGTCCCTGTAGAGTGGTGATTATAAGCAGGACTTGTAAGTTACATTACATACTTTCAGTAGGAAATGACAAAGCAGTACACCAGTTATCAAGGAAAGCATCTTTATGAGAATACACGAATGTCTGTCACCCTGACAACTCTGGTCACAGTTACTAACAAAGTTGACTGTATGTTGTGTTTGAACAGAGGAATAAAGCAGGACTGTCCTCTTTCCCCTTTGTTGTTTGCTTTATATTTAAAGGCATTGGCAAAGAAAATAAGGGACTCAGAAAGTCAAGGATATAACTGGTATAGCAATCAAGAAAAGATGGCCTTATCTACCGATAATATTATTTTCTATTTGATAAATCCAGAAAACGTCATCACTGTCTTCTGACAGTTTCAAGTCTTTTCAGTATATAAAATTAATGAAGCTATAAGATAGTCTGTAACTTTAAATTATGTACCCACACGTGAATTTGTTTGGCAATGCCCATATTTAAGGGAACATTATAAGATGAAGTATTTGGGAGTATGGATTATAAAAAGTTTCTGTTATTGCAGCTAAGGATATGTGGGAAGAGGCTAAAGAACATATAAAACAAAAACCGAGAAGCTGGAAGCTCTTGTTTATGGATATGGATATTAAGATACAAGCAGTTAAAACATTTTTAGTCTCTTTAGCTTTATATTCAGTTTAGGTATGTTTTTATCAACCAGTGGAGAAGGTGTAGATAATAATTAATAAAGAGTTAAAGGCATTTATCTTGAAGGGGAAGGGGACAAGAGTTAAGTGAGATAAGTTAAACCTTCCAATAGAACAAGGTGGTTTAGGATTACCTGATTTGAAGGGATATTTTAAAGCTACACAGTTAAGCGTCATAGACATAACACATAAGAATGGCTCATGTAATATGTACTTACATTTCAGAATTATAAATGGCAATGACTACCAGCAGCAAACTAGCAGAAGCAAAGCAAATTGCTGCAGACAAAATGTTCTTTAACATTACCTTCTCAAAGACAATACATCTGTGTGAAGTACTTACTTTAAGATACAGGGTATATCTTTAAAAATTAATGAGCTATTTAAAAGAAACTGCATGCCATGGGTGGGAGGTACACATTTCTGCTAGAGAATTCCATCTGAATACAGAGCTCATGGAGATTAGAACATATCCATGGTGTCTGTGTGTAATTTACATGCCATCAAGAAAAACCCCGCACATACATGATATACCGTCAGAAGGGAAGGCAAAGTTGGAAAACTAGAAAACTACAACTGCAAAGGTTAAGAAATGTGCCTGTTTTCAACACTCTTTGTGTTTAGCAGTACAGAAGCATAACTTGACGTGGAAAATGTCCAGTTTGGAAACCCCAGGAATTCTTTTGCTCTAAGAAAACTTAGGTGAAAACTAAAAGGTCTAAATCCAGAAATACAATTTAAGATCCAGAAATTCAATTTACTCCTCATGGCATGTTGTTGGGGAAAAAGTCTTGAAGGTATTCATTACTTTTGTTTTCCTTGTAGAGATGAAAGAGAAAATAGCAGCACTAACAGATTAGTTCAGGAATTATTAGCCAATGCCGGTACCTAGGAGGCAAATAAATTAGAAAAATAAGTATTTATTTGTTGTTTATGTTGTGATATAGAATCCCCTCTATTTATTGGTTCCTCATCTAATCCATGTAAAAATTCATCCACATTTCTCGGAGTTCCACACATATTTTCACCACTCAAAATGTTAGGAGTACATTCACTTACAGAAGAACCTTTGTTAACTGGTGAACATTCTGTTATAATATAAAGCTACTTAAAAAATAATAAATTCACAAATCTGTTCAAAACACAAAACTTCATTCCCCTTGCACCTCAGCTGTTGCCTTCCAGGGAAGATAAAAATATGCCATAAACACACACATTTTTTAAATGTTTGTTGTAATTATTCAATAAAATGTTAATTAAGTCATTAAAACTTTGGAATCATATTCTTCACTCAGTGCAAAATGAGCAATAGTATTGTATTTCAAAATAAAAAAAACTTTCCTTGTATACCATTTCTTTAAAAACTTTGCCTCCTCTACAATTCACAAAATTCTTTTCTAAAACACATGCTTTTAAATTATTAAAATAACTCCCACGTTTTTGGTAAAATGAACCAATACAGGGCTAGCAATATTAATTTTCTTTATATCCCTCGTATACGCCTCTTCTTTACACTTCTCTTAGTTTTACCTATGCAATAAAGACTGCAGCTGCAAATTTTATGCATAAACCACACCTTCAGTTTGACATGTATATATGTTCACTGCTTCATATTTCTTCCCATTATCTTGTTAAAAGAAGGGACTACATTAACCTTACAGAACAAATTCCACATAGTAAGTAACCCAAACAGTTGTAAGAATCCCCTAATTATGGAATAAGGAAAGTATTTTTATTGCAAAACACAATAGTCTTGTTCCTTTTGGACTGAATCAGGGATGTGATTGGAAGATTGAATTAACATTTTATTGGATAACTGCAGGTTTCTATTTAATGTGTATGTCTAAAAAAGGCTAATTATTTTTCACCCACTGTTACTCTAGTTCTTCAATGGCTTCTCATCCAATGGTACACACAACCACAAAACTCTCCAGCTAATAAAGGCTTCACACAATCTACCAATCTTCAAGTCATCTCAAACAAGTCACTGATATTGGGAGACACAAAAGGAGGGTGGATCTTCAACTACATAGCTTTTACAGAGAAGATGTAAGAGACTAAGGCAAGGAAAGACCTTTCTTTATGAAACTATTAAAAAAATCCATTATTGCCTGTGATGACATGAGGTATTACCAGCTACGCCAGGAGAACAAGGGTAGAGGATGTGTAACATATGCCAGATTAGCTAGCTGGAGTTTTGTAAAGAATTATATGTCATTTGTATATCACACTGATCTGTACAGATGTTTGTGTTGAAAATGTATTTGTAAAGCTGCTTGTGTTAAAAATGTATCAACAGTGGGTCCTGATGGACAGAAAAGAAATACACCTGTATGTCACACTGTATTGTAACTGTTGAAATGAATATATTGTAACTGAGGACACTGGAAGAGAAGAGATTAATCTTAGTCCAGCTAACTTTGAAAAATAGTCTGAAATTAAATTGCCTGCTTTAGGCCATAAAGATTGTATCTTACAGTTCTGATTACAGCCAGAGACAAAACGTCTGTGAAAACCAGGACAAGGAATCCTACTGTATTGTCCTTAGGGGTAAACTAATTGCTACCCTGGAAGAGGGGGCATTCTGAAATGGTTTTATAGCTTCCAGATGCTATAATACATCTTAGCAAAGCTTTATCTGTGTGCATGGTAACACATAAGTGTGCAAGTCTGGTTCAGTTTCTAGTAACAGGGGGTAGTGTGAGAACCAAAGTCAGATGATCAGATGTATGTGATGTCATTCTGTAATCTAGCACTGAAATGATGTTTTAATACTAGATGAGACAGAAATCTCAAAGCAGTCTGTTTTTGAAACCTGACAAAGAAGGACCCCTCACCCACTTCATCTTGCCTGGCTTTAGTAAGTAAGCAGGAAATAGTAATTCTTTAGATCAGTCAAGAAAATATGGTGAGATCAGTTACGTACTGTTTTTCTGCATTGGTGTTATTTTCAATATTTCCTGTGATTGAAACTCTGGTGTTTATTGAAAATAGATATTTAGTATTTTCATATTCTTTTATTATTTATTATTAAATACATTTAAACTTTTCATTGTGGCTAGTCTTTTAGGGAATATTTTAACCTTTGAGAGTACTTATATTTATTTGGTGACACAGTGGCCACTCCTGAAAGCCTTGGTGCATTGGTCAAATGCTACTATTTGTATTAGTATTAATTTTGCTCAGTATAATTGGTTACCCTTGTAAGAGCCTTAAAGTAGTTGGCTGGTGGCAGTAAAACTACCTTATAGTCTGGACATAGGAAACAGAGTTAGTAAATCTGTGCCAGCCTTTTCCACGTGTGTGTGTGTGTGTGTGTGTGTGTGTGTGTGTGTGTGTGTGTGTGTGTGTGTGTGTGTGTGTCTGCGTGTGTGTGTGTCAGCTACTTGGAGCAGGGACACAGAGCACTGGTTTCACAGAAAGGGTGGTGGAGGACTTGGCTTGGAACACTCGGCTGAGGACTCAACTGTACAGCTGTGCCAGTGGGGAGTCTTACTGGGGGCCTTGAGAGACAGAAGGAAACCCAGCCCCTGGACTGAGTGTGCTCCCTGTGTGCTCTTAAGGGAAACTGTGCTTGGCGCAGAGAGCTGCATCTGAAAATACTGTGTATATCTATTTTTGTTCCAAGTGAACGTCCCTCTCTAGTGTCAGTGGTGAGGATTAAGGCTCCTTGATTACTGGCCCACAGCAGGGACATCACATTGTCTAAAAAGAAGAAAGAAGACCCATATTCATGAAGGTGAGGTGAATGGAGAGACTGTTGCCATGCTAAAAGAAAAGCCTTAAAATGTATAATGGAAATACTCTTTCATAATGTCATGTATAAAAGGACTCTATTCAGATGGTATATCACAGGATTTATTCCTGTTTCCACTCCAGGTCCACACTTATTTTCTTAGAAGAGTGGCATGCAGCAAAGCTCTGGCTTGCCTGTTCACCTCCAACCACTAAGAACATTCCCTGTAAAAATGATTTGATATACAACTGTTATAAGCATACATAACCAGTTACATGTCTGAATTACAAGAAACCCTAACAGTGGACATTGCACAAACAAATGGGCCAATCATGAGGATGGAGAAGGGGTGGAGGTACTTCTGACTCACTAAGGCTGGCCTTTATATAGATCAGTTGGCAAAGTAAGAAAATATGTACTACATCTAACATGGAACATCATCTTCACTGGATGTATCTCAAGAAGCCATGTTAGAAGCCAGAGAAAAGCCGCAAAGAAAAGGCTTAGAAGTCTAAGTCACAAAGTACCAAAGGAAAATCACCTCTTAGAGTAACAGTCAAAGCAATAATTCTTGGGGAAGGTGTGAAATGGTAAGGTAGTGACCATGACACAATTTCTTGAATTCAGAGGTTCCTGAAGTAAGCACTGGAAGCAGTCAGCCCTCTAGTAGACTGACCTTTGACAGCAACATTTTCCTGTAGCTGAAGTGCTTGCTAATGTCAAAAGATTGTGCACTTTGCAATCCACTTGAAAAAAGGTTTGCTTGACAAGTATCTTCTTTTCTCTTCTCTTCTCACAGCAAAGAACATGGACAGCTTTTCCACCTTCTTAAACATGGATAGATACACTGCAGATAACATAAGAGCTGGTCATACAAGTCTAGGGTGTGAAGAGTTTTCTCTCCCATCATTTCCTCCCCCCTGCAGAGAAAATTGTGAAAGGAATGGAGTAGTTTAAAGACAAGTCTGACATCCTTTGTGAAAGACATGATAAAGGTTTTTATCATACAAGAAGCTCCAAGACCCTGCAAGCAGACATGATGGTGATCAGGACATGTCTTCCAACACATAAACTTCATAGAAACCAAACCAGCAGGTTTGGACAGCATAGAGATGAGTCTGACAACTGTGAAATTTATGTTCCACTGAGGTGAACGGTTCTTTAAATGAGATGAGAGAAGCAGAACTCCTTTCAGGAAGCGACTGATCAGATGATGTTGGCCATAACTCTGCTTCCACAAAAGTCAGCTGGAAACAGCTGAGAAATGTACCTTAACAGTGGAATAAATGAGACACAAATCATACAGCTCCATGAGATGAGTAAGAAACACCTCCATGCCAGATGACTGCAACTGAATAAGATAAAAATATACCACTTTAACCATTTGGAGAACCTCTTCCTCTCTTCATGAGTACATCTCCCTAGAAAAAGCCTTCTTAGCAGCTTCAAACATTTCCAACACTTCAAACAAAAGGTCTGGTGGGATCAAGGGAACTGAACCAGGCAAGAATCTATAAGGGGGAGCCAGCTATCACTTTTCTGGGGGGGGGGACTACTTTTTTCTTGTACATGGAAGGTCACCTGCATTGCCAATGACTGATAGCCTGAAACTGCACCCTCCTCAACCAAAAAGGGTCGATAAGGCTATATTATACTCTTCTATGAATTTTGTGATAAGGTATAGAATCAGAGGGCATAATGGAGAGGTGTAATAGAATAATCTCTGCCAAAAATGAGAGAACAGAACCACTGCCAACCACAACTAGCCCTGCTGTGGTGAACAAAAGATTGACAGGAGTTCATCTTCATGGGCGGCTAACAGGTTGACCTCTTTGCTGTCCCATTCCTCAGAGATTCTGACCACACAAGGCTTTTGAGTCCTCAACTCCAGCAAAAATTGAGGATAAACTCAGGGAACCTGCAGACTGCTTTTCTGTCAAAGGATGTGAATGGCTTCAGGAGTGGCTGCGCTGCCTATGGTCAAAGCCAAATCTGCATCACTCTTGTGCACAATCAGTACAGTTCTTTGTCTCCATATTTTTCGCATGCCACATAACAGACTGGTTGTTAAAACAGATAAGGAGAAACCCCAGGTTTAGCTTGTCCAGCTACCCCTTCACAGCAAACAAGGATTCTTCACAGAGCATGTTCCCCCTAAACAGCAGTAACCACAAGATGGGTTCTTGACTTTACCAATATAAGCCTGCTGCCAGTACGTGTTTAAAATCAGGAAGGAAAGGCACAATTTTTTTTTGTTCTCTCCAGGATCTTGCCTGGTGGGTTCAGTTCCAGTACCCAATCGACCAATTACTTCTAGTGGTATAAAAGCAGGCACTCTCAGAGTAGGCATCAGCACCACAGCACATCAATTGCTGTCTGTGAATCCCAATCGGCTCCCCATTCCCTGATGAGAGTGAGGTGGCAGGGAGCTGGCCAGCTTGCTGGTCCTGAGGAGTGGCCTACTATCATCCCTTGGAAGCACCTCAACCTCGGCGGCTCCTCCAAGCTCCACCACTACTGCCTCTCTAGGGGAAGCCTGCACTGAGTTTCACCTTGACAGCCATTGTGAGTTTCACTGTGACCACTCCATCTGAGTGACCTTAGCAGGCTTGATCTCTAATGGGTAGCAATTAGTGTCCCCACTAGGTATCACCCTTGTGGCGAGCCACAGTCATCTCCCCCCCCTAGGCTGGAGGTGGTGGGAAGGATAACAGGAGCAGAAGTCTTATACAAATAGTTCTGATTATGCAGACTGCTTTTAACAGCATTAAGATTATGGACGTTCAGCATGGGAACCCATCAAGTTTGCACACTGTCACTGTACCTCTTTTTTTTCTGGTGACAGTGTATTACTAACAGTTGGAAGTACTGAAGAATAAGGTAGATGGTGCCTACTGCAACATGTTTGCTGATAGGCACATTGTCCTGCTAGAGAATATAAAGGAAGGCTTCTGGAAGTAGCTGAGGAGTTTCAGTGGTTTAGGATAAATGTGGGCCTTCAATACCATGAATTGAAACTAGTGGTGATACTCTTAGAGGGTGTGAATACTGGTGTGGTAGGATTATCAGTAGTTAGGGGAGGAGAAAAGCATCTCAGATTGAACCATTACCTCACTATCAGGGAGAAGCTGCTGCAGAACAGGAAGACTTGGTCAGAATGTACCAATACGGTAAAAAACAGGTTTAGCTTGTTCACATATCCTTTCATAGCAAGCAGGACTGCACCGTTCCATATGGTTTGGATGGAGCTGCTTCTCTGCAGCTTGTCATTTATACTTCATCTCAAGTAAGAGTTGCTACACGAATGCAGTAATTGTATTTCAAACTTATTTGGAGAGGAAAAAAGTGAAAATAGTGCTAGAGAGACTGATGACTAAGAAGAAGGTAGGGAGTTGTTGGGATATACCTGAGCTCTTTAGCTATGTGGTTGTAGATATAATCAAATGGAGTGGTAGATGATGAGACAGTTAAGGATGGTTGTAGTGAGAGAGGAGGTGACAAAGAGTTCTAATAAGGGATCACATGCCAAGGATGGAAAGGGACACCTTGAGATGGTTAAGACAGCTGGGAGTTTGGGCAGTGGCTTGGCACTGTATAAAGGTTCATGAGCTAAGCCTATACTGATGGCCACAGAGGATGTATTCTAAGGTAAGTGAAAGGAAGAGAAGTGGAATAAGATTGCAGAGGACTCATGGGGCAAGACAAAAGGGAGTGTAAGAGCTGGCCATGTCATCAAGTTCATTCTGTACTGAAAACGGGAGAATGGCTGAGATATTACAGGATGAAGAAAGCAGCAGAAGGGTAAACAAACAGTATCAGAATGAAAAAAGAGGTCAGGGAATGGGAAGGGAAATTGTGTCTCTAGAGACAGGAAAAATAGACATTTGGGAAAAATATTTATAAAGTGTTAGAATGAGGGACAGGAACACCATGAGACAAGCTTGTTGAAAGTTTATGGTGGGAAAATGCAGAAAGGGAAGGAAAAGGGTGGGGGAACCAATTCCCTCCAGTACAGCTCTTTTGAGTATGTATTTTTAACACCCAATGGGTATGGACTGAGCCTTTAAAAAATGAAGTTGTCGCCTTATAGTTCAAACAAATATTCATATCTCTTGAACCATAAGCGTTACCAGAAAACTGTAAATGGCAAACTATTCAGGATTAATTAATCTTTACATTAGTGGCATTCACTCAGTTTGATGCTTTAAACTGGATTTTATAAGCCAAAATAAAAGCAGTGAATATTATTTTTTTAAAGTTTTATAAACAGCTTATGATATCTCAATAACCATTCAAGCAAGACACATACTGCCAGCACGATTTTCTTCATACAGCTGTGAGCTTTCATATGGGGCTATGCAGTTCTGTCTGTGTTACCTGAATATTGAGATATTTACAGAAATATGAAAATTATTACAATACAAATAAACAGTATACAAATAATATTCAATACTTCTTTAGATGCATTAGACAGAAGTCAAATTATTAATACAATTGTGTTTGCCATCATGTATGCTTTAAAATGAAATCTTCTGATACCTTTTATGAAGCATAATTTTGGAATTATTAATGCAAATAGGAACAAGCAATATTTCACACCTAGAGGAGTCAGTAGGAGGTAACTGCAGAAACACCTGGAGGCACACACGGCTATAATGAGTTAAGAGAGGTGATGAAAGGACTGAAGGGTGTAGTTTCATGTCTGGATTTAAAGATGTGTCTGTTCCACAGAAGGTAAAACATCCCTGTCAGACTGAAAAGGGAAGGGCTGATGCAATCAGGGCTAAAAATGTTAAGAAAAGAGGCAGGGGTGTTGCACATTTACTGGCAATACAGAGGGGTGCAAGAATATGGTGGTTAGGTCCAGAGCTTTGGAAAGAGGTTGGGGATAGGACACTGGATAGGGATTAGAAGATGGCAAAGTCTGAAGCATATGGGACACAGGATGGTCCTTACAAAGAGGATTACCGGCCTCAAACAGATGCCCTATGCAGACC